>NW_009711876.1:80534-123818 GCF_000703405.1 Apaloderma vittatum
CCTTCTGCATTAATTTCATAAAGAATAAAGGCAGATTCCAAATCACCCATATTTTTTGAAAAAAAGTCTGTAACATATAAGATACAACTCATTTGACCTGACTATAAATGTTTACAATGCAGTTGTCTACATCTGAGATAGTCACCTTACATCCCTTCACATGTAATGGGAATAAAAAAGGATAAGACTTTGTCTTAATTGTTTTACCGCAAAATCAATCTTTCTGAATAATGGAACTTCCTCATTATCTTTAGAAAGGCTGTAAAAATATAGTTTTGATATACGCAACTATCTTTCAGGCATCTGAATTTGGAGAGGTATATCCCATCCCAAAGCAACAATAAATATTCTGTTGCTGCCAATAGTGATGATAGATGTAAAAAAACCATGCATATTTGGACTTTGAGAAGCCAGCATAGTAAATGGGTTGCAGTCACAAATGCAAAGAAAGATGGTGGTACTTTTTCAGCAAGGTTTGCTTTCACAGTTTTATAAAAGCATGCTGCTGACTGGATCCTTAGAACTCTAAAGAAAGTTGTCATCCACGGAAGAACCAGGACAATATTTAAATATATTACATAAAATTAGGATAAAGCATAGTCTTTTTTCTCTGTTCATTAAAGATCTTAATCACCAATTTAATTGTCAGAATTTAAATTAAATTCACTCCTACAATGTTATAACAGATAAACAAGCAAAAAAGAGTCCTTAAAAAGTCGTGGAAGAAATTTTGGAAAGATGTTAACAAACTCATCCATACCTTTTGATAAATTCTTCCCACCCCTTCCACAATTCTTTCTGTTTGATTTAACTGTATCTATCATCTTGACCTGTTATTCACCTCAGCCTCATCTAAGCTAGTTATGTTGCTAGATGGCTCTAAACTAAACAGGTAGATAATAAATCTCAGAGTACAGGTGTACCAAAAGCCTTCATGTAGACGTGGTCATCCTCCAACTACCTTGTGTTATGGAATCCATAACATCTTGCCTCATTATATGAGGGGAGCTAAACCACTGTTCCTAAGACTTCTCAAGAAGAAGTTACCTTCAAACAGGCTGTGATGAGGGATAGTAACCCTGACAGCCTGAACAACAGACACCGATCATTATTCTGTGGCAAAACTCTTCCTAGCTCCTCAGAACCCCAGAGGGACATTACTACAACTCAAGAAGCCAGATATGAATATTTAATCTCTCTAAAATTGGATGATTATGCAGATACTGTGCATCTGGGAGAGTTGTTCCCCCAGGGGCTTATAAAAATAAATACTACATCTAAAATGTAACAGCCAAAATGCAGGTGGTGAATTCTCTCTTCGATGCTTTACTTGCAGCTCTACTTGGCTCATCCTGATGTGACACAGAAACAAATGGGCCTTCTCTGAAAAACAATTGCAAAGGCACATGCACCGTCCATGAGGGATGAAGGGGCTCGTCACTGGAATATGAGGTGTTCCTCCAAGCCATCTACTACCATATGGTTGATGAGCTGGATGATACGGAGGAGAATAGTTTATAGGATTTCTTTTTAGTGCGTGGTATATTAGAGTCTCACATTTTAATGAATTCCATAAATAAAAGATTATGAAATGCCAATGTTTTGTGAACTACATGCCGTTAGTTTCATCTTGAAATCTGGCTACATAAACAATGTTGTAACCAACATTTTTTACCCTGTCTTCTGTGTTGATGTTCTTGGAATTACTAGTTAAACAGCCATAGATCATTTTCATTACCAAAAAATAAAATATTGAACTAGTATCATTCTGGTTTTTATACTTTCACCTTGGCTTCATCAGTCATACTGAGAGCAATTGATCTGTTCAGGGTAATGGAGACCTGTCTTCATGAGGGAAGTGATTTGTTGTTCTAGTCTAGGTCTTTGGCACATTTCACTGTAGTGCTCTGAAACAGTGCCTGAAGCGGAGACATTAGGCTCCGTGCAAGTCACCTGGTCTTGTCCACCACAATGTTTGGCAGCAGACTTCAGAAAGGTTATAATGGAGAAGGGAGGAACTGAGACCTAGATGAACTTGCAGCCGGAGGGTTCTAAAAGTGTGTGAACTATCCTGGAAATGACAAATTTCTGACACCCCCCCCCCCCCTTTAGATGAAAATAATAATGAAACCATCAGAGATTCTAGTTCCGTCAGGAATAAAGAGCAGCTTGATGAGATTCTACAACTGCTGTTCATGCACATACCCTGAGGAAAACCACAGAATTAATAGCTTATTTGCTTTGCTTAGTGAGAGGGAAGCTGGTGCTTGTAGGAGAGTAATGCCATCAGAGAAACTTCTAATAAATATATAATTTCTTGCTTATTTTCAGAGAAAAAAAAATCTACTCTGACTTCAGATAGACTGATCTTTGCAAGACTTGAAACCATGCAATGCAAAGCAGCTGCTCCTGGTGGCAGAGGATCTTAATCTCATTTAAAAAATAATGACCGCACTACAGAACCATTCAGTGGATTGCCATGGAGAGGGCAGGAAGCTCGAATAGTTTTCTTTCCCCTTCAGGTGGCTGGGCTGGAGCACAGCATTGCGCTGCTGATCAAAAGCAGAGTATTTGTTCTTTAACCTCCCTGTGCCCATCCCCAGTCAAGGAAGCAAAGGTCACAAAGCAAAGGAGTTACCCTATCTACCACCTCAGCCCAGCAACTAAGCCTCCAGCAAACACATTAGTGTTTCATTTGTCATCTCCGATGATGGTGAGACACCGGCGCTTGTTGTCCCACCACTCCACGCCAGCAGTCGGTGGGGCTTTGTGTGGGCAGCAGAGCGAGGAGGAGATGTGATGGTCAGGAAATGCATTAGCCCTGGGGCTGAGTCCACATTCTTTGAGCTTGTTGCCTTACCTTGAACACAGGATTTTTACACACAGCTTGAGGGGCAGCTGGGGAGGGACAAGAAGAGAGCAACCATGCCAATGAAAGGCAACTGCTGGTTCTCCAAACATCTCTCCCTCTTGTTTCCCTGAGCCTCCATCCTCCACTGCTCTGCAAACAAAGAGTGTTTTGATTGCTTAGATTCCAGCACAAGAATTTGCCTTTTCAAAAGCACTAGCTATATATATGGGACCTAAGTACTGTAACCAGAAGTACCTTTAAAAGCCATCATGGGGAATAGAACCTGAAACAGTGACCGGTTGCATTTTGAAATGAGATTTCTAATAAATATATAAAACACAAAGACAAGCCTCTACATTAGTCCAACAATATGATGTGCAACAGTCAGTAAAAAATGATTCAATAGGCTGGCAGAATAGTTTCTATAGCTTTTGGTTATTTTTGATTCCCTCCAGTCTCTCTGTTTACTAAGCCTTATGTTTACAAAGCTGTCTCAAATATACCATTTAAATTCATTTCATAATGCACAAAAATCAATTTTCTTGTTCAGCAGCCAAAGGGCAGGAGAACTAATTTTTGTGCACAACAGCATCATTTCAAACTGGTCCGTTTGTGACAGGTTTTCAAATGTACATTACGCCAAGTTAGATGACAGTCACTACAGGGTGATTACATACATTAAGTGTACCTGGGGAGTCAGTCATCATAGCTCTCCAAAACAGGAGAAAAGGTTTCTGGGAAGTCTAAGAAGCATGAAGACAGGTGAGAAAATCTACACACTGTAGAAGTACTCAGTTTAAATGGAATTCTCAAAATTAAACCATATTTTACAAAGTGTGCCTCCCTGCAAGTACATATGCTTTTTAGCTTGCCCACCTCCTACTCCATAGGAAGACCTTGTCTCTAATGGATTCTGGTTTTTACCATTGTAGAAATTCCCTTGCTGGTGTCCTAAACCTAATGGTCTCATGCTCTGCCTCCTTATTCACTTGCTAAACTTGTTTTTCAATGTGTCAATCACTCTGATTTTAACCTGTTCTAAATTTAACTCCTGCCCACCCAATACACCAGCTCCTGAGGTGCTACTGCCCACAACTCTTCTCCAGTCTTCATCTGACCATATGGTCCTTTTGATCCACCTTGCTGTTCATTGCCTTGCTCTCCTTCTTTGCTCAGTGTGAATCACCTATTTATACTCCTGATCTCTTGAATGCTCTGCAGAAATTTCCTAAACTCTACTACTTTTTACAAATACAACTTTTGCAATTTCATCTCCTCTGTCACAAAGAGCAGGTCTTCAGGAGTCATTTATATTCTCTCCCAACAAAACCTCTGCAAATTTCAGTTTTCCTTTCCTTAATCTAAGATCTTGTTAATATCTCAAGAAATAAAACTGACAGGCTCATACATGGCCTATCTGTGCCTTTTTTATGTTCTCTTTACCACCACTTCTCTTTACTATATCTTGTTCAGTTTCCAGTGTCATTCCCAAAGGCCTCAGTTAAAGCCCAAGTCCTTGTTTTTCAGTTCAAACTTCCTTCTTTTTTTTCCTTAATCCTGACAAATTATCAACTACTTCCTTTGTCTGCTCATTCTTCCTCCCTTATTTGTACCTTGACACGCTCCTTGTCATTTCTGCACCTCACCCATCTCTCCTTGTCTCCTGTCCCTTTCTCTCTGTCCTCACCATAAATGGTCTCTCTCTGCTTGAGGACACAACATGATGCTCTCTGACTCCTTCCTCATTCCCTTGAAGCCTTGATTCTAATCCATGCCTTGTACTGAATTTGCATTTTTAAAAGTAAAAGTTCCTTATTATCTACCTGTAAAAATCTTTTCCATTATGTTTATCTTCAGTCTTCCTGAGGGACATGGTTTAGTGATATTGTTAGGGCTAGGACAAAAGTTGAACTCAATGATCTCTTCCAACTGAAACTGTTTTGATTCTGTTCTATGATTTTACTCCTCCTGAATTCTTTCCCCAGCTCCTCTTAATTAGCTCTTTGTAGAGTATGTACTTTTTTAGTTTTTCCTATTTAATATCCCATTTTTTGACTCTTCTTACTTCTCTTCATCCTTAGTACTCCTCAGGTGACACTGGATTCCCTTTTTGTTTGTACTGGTTCCTTCCAAACAGTGAAGTCTTTCTTACTTCCTGACATTCATTCTCGTGGTTGTCATGTATTGCTTAGCATCCACAAAGTTTTCCTGGCTCCTCAGTATTTTCTCACAACTATCTCACCTCTTACTGAAATTAGAGAATGCATGACAAACCCCAAACATTTTATTTTCACTTTATATCACCCCTTTTGCTGCTTTTGCTGGCAACTTCTGTTGAACAAATCAGAATTTCAGCATGCTTCTCACCTCTCTCTTTCCTTCTGTCCCATTTGCACAGATTCCACCAAAATTCATATCCTTGTTGTTAATACAACAGATGAAAACCCCCTTCCCTTCTCTCTCCCTTTCAACATAATTTTCCAATTCTTTATTCATTTTAGACCACATGTAGTGATGCCTGTTACATAGGCAGAAGTAAACTGAGCCATGGGGTTTAAGTATCTCTCTCCACTGAGTGTCTAAGGAGAAAGGAAGACATCAGAAGTATCAACTTCTTGCAAAATAGCCCATGGTTAGAGGACCTCTGCAGCTAAAAGTATGCATAGTGGAAGTAGAGGAAGATTAGGTGAGAAGAATTTCAGCTTGTGGAGAGGGTTTACAGGTCTTCTAGTATATGCACAGGTCACATCAAGAGCTCCAAATCTTCTTCCTTTCATCAGGAGGTAGTGTTGGCCTCTGTCTTTCACTACCCTCATTTTCAGTCTTTGATTCTTGTAATCATAGATAGCTAGAGAGCACTCCTATTTGGAATATCGCTTACTGATTAGTATTTAGTTTTAATGTAAATCTCACCTAAATTTCTTCATCTCCAGGCTGGAAAGAGTACACAATTAGGGTTACCTGCTTGTTGTACCAGTGCAACAAGTTGTGATGCAGCAAATTTTCCTGCAGGCTGTCAGTGATGTTAGCCATAGTCTTAAAAGGTGAAATATGGGCCACCACAAAGCTCTGAGGGTCTGGTGGATTGACATCTGTACACGGTTGTCACACAGGTGTGAACACATAAAGATGGGCACTTAGGAGAATATAAGCAGCATTGTCAGTTGCACAGCAAAACCCTAGTTTTGCACTGCTGGGCAGCTGTGGCCACCAGGCTGCATGGGTTATTGTCTGGGACTTTGGGTTGTCCCAGTCTCACTGTAAATATGGGTTACGGGGACAATAAATTAACCTATGAAAGTCTTATACCTTTACTGCTCTATTTAAATACTCACCGTACAGCTAAACCTCTATTTCTTTTTCCTCTTCTAAGTTAGCTGTCTGAGGCAGCAATGTGCTGTCTCAACTCCTGACCATTAGGAAAAATTACAGCAGCATTCCTGTTGTGCAGGTGAGTGTTTTAACCCTAAAGCCAAACACTGAAGACAGGATCCCACAGGCTGCTTCTTCATCCCACTGATTCTCTTGAGCACTGTACAAACAGCAATTAGACAGCTAAAAAACTCTCCGATTTGGCTGTACACTGGAAGAAATCTATAACAGATTAAGAAACAGTCTGGGAACTTTTGAGCTCAAAAATGGTATTGCAGTTACTAAAAACCTCTCTATTTACCTATTGTGTTTCTTCAGGTTTGATTGCAAAATTGATTTTGCATTTTAAAAACGTATTAAAAATATCATTGAGGGGACAATTAGGCTTTATTTCATTGAGTAGAAAAAGAGCTTCAAGCTGTCAAGAATTTAAAAGTGTTTATTCTCTTTTATGAGGCTTCTTTCAGATGAATACATAAACATTGGAGTGTTACTTAATTCTTTGTAAAGGAGATACTATCACATCTCTTTGACCATCAGAATGTAAGCTGGTGTCAACTTACCCTATTCAGATCACATTCAAAGCCCTAATTACCCTGCTGTAAGAACTTTTGAGATACTGATCACAGCACATGGTTACTGTATATACTGATTTTATCCTATGACTGTCTCAATAAAAAGGAAACCTGCAATAACAGCTGAATTTATCCATACTGCTAGTGTTATTTAACTCTTTTATTGGTCTTAGAAGCCCAATAACATGAAATATGTTTATTATATCATTTTGGACGGGGTTTTTTTAGGCCATTATATGTTAAGGGATGTGCTGTATCCACTAGTGAATGGAATATGGTGGTAAACCAGTGCTCTGATATATTACAAGGTCATCTAGAAGCAGATAAGACCAACTTAGTTACTAGAAAGTCAAAACTAAGAAGATAGTAAAATCTTTGCTGTGAAACTCTAGTGGCTTAATTAACAGACAAATTCTGATTTCACCCTTCTATTTCAAAATGGCAGTGCTTTTATCTTAAACTAATTTTTTATCCACAATAAATAATGATTTAAATTTCTTGCTAATATTACGTAGATAGCAATCTAGCCTTTCAGTTGGCATTTGAAGGATAGGGACATCTCATATTTATAATTGGCTTGCTGTTTTTTAAAATATTAATCTATTTTGGAAGGACTATGTAGCTTGCCAGCAGAGTGTTAAAGGAGGGTCTGTAAACATCCCTGTGCAGGATTTGTGTTTTATTCTCCCCATGATTTCTTTGAGCTTTACAAAAAACAGAGTTTAGAAGATTTGTTCGGTGTTTAACTTGATTATTTAAATAAGAGATAAGCAATTGCCATTACAATGGCTAGGCAATAATTTGCTGGGGTCAGGGTCTCTCCTGCCCAGCATACACCCCTATTGTTAATGGAGCCGAACATGCACACACACATTTTTAGAAGGGAATGTTAAACAGTCCCCATTTATTTTACAGTGCAAATACTTACATGACAAAACACAGACAGACTTCAGGAGTCAGTCTGAAGACTTTAAAAAAAGATCTAGATGAACAAAGAGATTTAACTACCTAACCATTACTTTTCCCTCGTGAGTTCAAACTTTAGAACTGCAAAGCCTTACTTAACCATCATAACCCCACTTAGCCATCATCTAATCCCAGTGAGGTGAGGCCCTGAAAGCAACATTTTTATCCACATTTCTTCAGCTCTCCTTTAAGAAACGTAGTACATCTCATTAATTGTACAGTGAGTTTAGGTACGGGTGCCTATCAACCAAAAACTGACTTATTCTAAAATCCATAAATAGTTGTTGCCCAGACAGGCTTTTTATTCAGTTGGATTAGTATGTGGAACAGCATTAAGTGTCAGGGTCAAACCGTGACCACTCGAGCATGTTTACAGGGTGCAGTGGGAGCCCAAGAGTGTGTATCACTCAGAACCATATCATTATATCACTTCATGATAAAGTAACAATTTTTCTCTTTAATACTTGTGTATGCCTCTAGTTGCCTTTTGGGTACTCTTCGACCAGAACAAAAGTGTGTTTTCCTTCACTTTTCTTGATTGAGTTGGCTTCCACAGCTGCCACTGAGACAAAAGTCAAAGTGCTGCAGGTGCTGGATACTATTAGCAACCAAGAGTGCTGCTGAGTTCCGGGGTTGAAAGTCTCCCACATCACACTATGGTCAACTCTTCAGAACAATAAACCTGACTGAAGGATTTACTACCGGTGCCTGGGGCCTCACTTAATATAGCTCTTTCACCCCAGCAGGTCAGGAGCAGCTTAGCCCTTTTCACTGCTAGGGTAGAAAAACAGAAAGAAGGTTTTAGTTAGTTCTGGAGGCAACTTTTACATTTTTTTAACACCTGTGTTTTCTAGACCAGGATGTGTGCTTTTTTACTTCAGGCAGAACAGCTTTATAAATTGCAATAACTGACTACCTTAAAGAAGCTTTGCAGACAGTTCTACAAAGCTCTGTGGCCACAGCAGAAGGAGCTTTCCTGAGTAAGTGAACTTTTAAAATTACTTTATAAAGCAGGAATCTTGCCAGTTTGACATTTATCAGCAGCAAAAAGTATGTCCCAGAGAGGAAAATATTGTAACAGTATTCAATACGCTTGGCATTCAAATAACAAAATTTTACAGGTGTTCCCTGTTTATCAATGGTAAAGATTCTACAGACTTTAATAAGACTTGCATTGCTAAACAGCTGAGTAGCTCTTGAAAATGTCACCGTAGTTATTCTTGAGGATAGTCCTTGTGAGAAATTGCTTCTGGAGTTCATGGCTAAACACCTGCTCCTGCTCCTAAACATTCTCTTCAGCCACTGTCCAGAAGATGTACTAGTCCCTGGCAGACATGACTGAAGGACACAGCTAAAACCCAAGCCACTTTGGTCTCTTGGTTCCTTTTTGTTTCTTCTGACAGTTTCAGAGGAATCTGTGTAACTGACAGGAGAATGAGCTGTATAGTTTAGGAGCATATAAAAGAGGGAAGTAACGGTGCTTGGTAATCAGCCAGGAGGTATTTGCCATGAGGACACTGCAAGATTCTGTGTTAGATAAAGTGATACTGTTTATCTTTAATAACAATCTAAAAGAAGCAACGATACTCTAATGAAACTCCAGGTTTCCTTGTGAAAGATATTACCCTGTAAACTGTGTTGAATAGTTATTGCTGTAGTGGTAAGCAAGGATAGCAAGATAAAGCCAGATAAAGCAATTCAAGTGCCTCAGGGTGCCCCCCTTTTCTTAGAAAGCCAAAGCTTCAATTTCTAAACTGAAAAGCATGTTAAAAGCAAAGAAATATTGAAAGGAGCACAAAACCTCAACCGTCTACTTTGAAGAAGCTGATATTCAAGAGATACAGTATATCAAGACATAAAGACTTTGCAGAAGCTGGGCTTCACTCTCAGAGGATGCGTATTGTCAGCTATAAAATGTCATATACCTCAAACTTAACAGTAAAGTTTCTTACCATGAATACAGAGGTGTTAATCTTTTGTTACAGGGCAACTGTTTAAGATGCATGAAGTTGTCACTCCAGCTACAAGAAAGATATGTTTCATTTTGCCTATAGAATATATTTATATAAAGAGAACAGTGAGACTACTTTATTCGGCATTTAAAGTTGGTCTAGAAATACTGTATCTGTATATTGTGTATCTCAATCTCTGGACAGATTTTTGTGTGAAAAAATGATATAAAGCTTTCCCACAGATTCTTTTTAGCTGTTCCAAGTTCCTCTCACATTATGTGAGCATTGCATTTAGTTATGAAGTTTTCCAAGAGAAGAAATTCAGTTAATCGGATGGCAAACATATGAATTTATTTTCCCTGGTATCTATAGCCCATTGTCCGAAAGATCTTATGTCTCTGACATAGTAGACAGTGAACTTCCTCCACTTTCAGTTACATTCATATAAATCTGGAGCAACACCTCTGAAATCCAAGATGAGTTCTCCCTCACTCTCTCTCTTTTTAGATGCTGGCCCATGTCCAAGCCTTTTACTTTGAATAACTGCTTCCGATGCTGAGATTCTATTCACAAGTAACACACAGGAGGTGCATTAGAAAGCATGGCTCTAAACTTAGGGAAATGCTGAGGAATTAAGGTCTGTGTCAAATAAACCTAAGTCTAGCCCATAAGTCTCAGGATATGTAGCTCACTGTGTGTCCTGTGCACACAGCTGAGGAGCAAGATGTGCCTGCACGGGATCTGCAGTTTTCTGGCTGGCTGGAATACAAGGCTGCTCACATTTCCAAATGGGGTAGGATCCCTCTGCCTTTCACTTTTCACATGTCTTCCTTTTGTTTGGTTTTAATACCTTCCTTAGGTAGAATTAAGAAATGCATCTCATCCCTTTTTCCATATGCATTTCAAGACTTAGGTGGCCTTCCAAGCGTCTGCAGGTGATTGAGCATTACATGAGTTCATTCATTCTGCTGAGAAGAGACACTTACACTTTTCAGATTCACTGCTACTGAAACTGTGCTGTAAACCAGGTTAATAAAATAACCTGGGTCAAAATGAAGCTAACCAAAGTACTAGAAACAAAAGTTTTGGAGTTATAATTTTCCTGCCAAATTATTTTGTAACCTGCAATATATTTGCCTTATTTATTACAGAATCTTCTGCTTTGCAACTATTTTTTTGAGAAATTTCTATGATGTATAAATCCACTGATATCTGCAAGTCAAAAACTGTAACTGACTAGACAAGAGGAAAAGAATTGTGTCAAGCTCTTCGTGCCAGGATCCGAAACATCTTCTGGCTTTTGTTGTACGTGTGTGTGTATGCGTACGGGCACTCAGTTTCCCTACATGATCGTTCATTTTTTGCAGGAAAAATTCACACCTCAACAACATTTCCTAACCACATGAATTTTAACTAATTTCATATTTTGTTAGGAATACTCCCTGTCTTTACTTGTATGCCAAATCCAAAACATCTTTTCTTGCATTTAAGAGACAAGTGTACAGTAACTGCATCTCCAGCTACTTAACAACTCATGTGTAATGTGTTTCTCATTTCAACAATTCCCACCACTCAGCTCACAGTTTCATTAATTTTTCAGGTGAAGTTTTGCTGATATATGGTTAAGGGATTGGAAACATTGAAATCCATTACACTCTACTTCTCTGGTACAAGCTGCCCTTGGAGTAATTTACTTAGTGTTAGTACAACACCACTCCACATCACTCTGTAAAAAACTGAAGAAAACAAATCACATTTCTGAAGACAAGAGCTGGTAAATCAGTTTTGCTGTTGCTCAGACAGATTTTCTCAATAATAAATTTACTGATAACATCAAAAATTACCTGGATTAAATTCTCAGCAAAGGTTATTTTTTCAAGGGGAACTGAAAGCATACTGAGCTTCTGTTTGGGGGAGAAAAGGGCAAAAAGTAAGATAATGAAACCAGAAGTGTTATTTTTAATTTGTGATCATAAAAAGTAAGTAAATGACTCTGTGGTATTCAAATCATGCTAAACCAAGGTATGACAATGCAGACAACAAGGGCTGCCTCGCAGCATGGGGCAGTGGTCCCGTAAGAGACAGACTCCCAGGCTAGAGGGACAGTTGGCCTGGCCTGATCTAGAAGCACTTGCCTGGAATTCACTACAACTTTAAATAGTACTTTTTAAAACAAAAGTTACTCTGCTTGAACTAATGAGGAGGCAAGTGTTCTTACTGATGGTTTAGAAATCATGGAAACACCTGAGAAACATCTGGTAGGAAATGGGGCCCACACTTCAAAAAGATGCTGGGATCATTAGCTCATGCGAGGTACATCCATACCAATGCATGCCGTATGAGCAACAAACGAGGGGAGCTTGAAGCCATGATGCAACAGGAAAACTATGACATAGTGGCTATCACAAAAACTGCTGGTGGGATGCCTCACACGAGCGGAGTGCAACAGCCAATGGTTACAAGCTCTTCAGAAGGGATGGAGAGGCGGTGGGGTGGCCCTGCACGTTAGAAATTGTAATGAATGTTCAGAACTTAAGTATAGTGACAATGGGGTCGAGAGTCTCTGGATTAGGTTAAGGGGCAAGGACACTAAAGCTGATATTGCTACAGGAGTCTGCTGTAGACCTCCCAATCAGAGCAGTGAGGTGGATGAAGTGTTCTCTAAGCACTTGGGAGAAATCTCGTGGTCACTTGCTCTTGTTCTTACAGGGGACTTCAACTTCCCAGGTATCTGCTGGAAATACAACACAACAGAGAGGAAACAATCCTGGAAGTTCCTGGGATGTGTGGAGGATGACTTCTTCACACAGCTGCTAAGTGAAGCAACCAGGGAAGGTGCCCTGCTGGACCTCCTGTTTGTGAACAGAGAAAGTCTTCTGGAAGATGTGGCAGTTGGAGGCTGTCTAGGGAACAGCAATGAAATGATTTAAGTTCTCTATTCTTAGAGATGTTAGGAGAGGGGACAGCAAAACTGCCACTTGGGACTTCTGAATGGCAGACTTTGACTTGTTTAGGAGGTTACTTGATAGAATCCCTTGGGAGTCAGTTTTGAAGGATATAGGAGTCCAGGAAGGCTGGACCCTTAAAGGCACAGGAGCAGGCCATCCCCATGTGCTGGAATGGGTTGGGGCGGGCCCAGCCACTAAATGCAGACAGATGCTCTCTAACCCCCTCTTCCCTCACCCCAAATTGGAAGGAAAAGGGAATGGGGCAGAGAGACTTCTTACAGGTTAGGAAAGAAAAACTAGAAGAGCTTTAATTAAACAATAATGGAAATAATAATGAAATGATGAAAATAAAGAGCTGTATACAACTACATATAAGCCTGATATTGAACCCAACTCCCTCCCACTCCCCACCCCCAGTAGCAATCACCACTGGTGCTACAGAGCAGGTGGCACTGGGGAAGCCTCAGGCCCAGTGGCGGTGGGAGCTGAATAAAAGGAGCTGGATTCAGGAACTCAGGATTGGGAATCAAAGGCAGAAGATCAGACAGAGTCCTCCCTAGATGCTGGCCATTTCAGAAAAGGGAAAGGGACAGAAACTCTTGTGATCACTCAATTTATAATAAATATGAGGTATATGGAACGGAATACTCTAGTTGGTCACCTGTCCTGTCTATTACCCCCCGAGGTGCAACATTTTACTTCCTTGTGATCCCTCTTACTACCCGGCACCCCCAGCGTGGCACACAAGAGCCAGCAGTGGCCTCTATTCCTAGAGGAATAAGTAGAAGTAAGAGCCTTTCTGCATCCCAGTGCCAGGCAGTGACTGTGAACATCAGGTGTTATCACTGCCAGTAGCACACACTGTCTGCAAAAACATGCTGCTGACTTCAGAAAGTGCAGCCTCTGAGAAGATACTAAACTAAGAAAGTAAAATCACTAAACAGAACTGAGATTTTTAACTAAAAGCAGGACAACGAGCCAGCAGCAAAGACAACTAGCCTGGCTGAAGAGGGGAAAAATCAGGGAAAAAAAGGAGAGTTTATGGCCTCTGGAAGAGGAGTCAGGCCACTCATAATGAGTACAAGAATATTGTCTGGTTATGCCGGGAGATAATTAGAAGGTCCAAAGCCCAGCTAGAAATTAATCCAGCTTCGAAGGTAAAGGACAGCAAGAAACGTTTCTGTAAATACAGTAACAACAAGAGAAAGACCAGAGAGAGCCTCCATGTTCTACTAGACCCAGGAGGAAATACCAAAGACGACTATAAGGCTGAGGTGCTTAATGCCTTCTTTGTCTCAGTCTTTAGTAATAGAAACACTTTTACCAAGAGAAATTAGCCCCCCAAGCCAAGAGACAGGGGCCAGGAGAAAAATGTCACCCCCACAATCCAGGAGATGGTCAGTGACCTGCTACTCAACATCGATGTACACAAATCTATGAGGTCAGATGGGGTCCATCCTAGAGTGCTGAGAGAACTGGCAGGGGTGTTCACTGAGCCACTGTCCATCATTTATCAGCAGTCCTGGCTGACTGGGAAGGTCCCAGATGACTGGAAGTCAGCCAGTATAACACCCATCGATAAGAAGGGATGGAAGGATGATCCACGAAACCACAGACCTGTTAGCTTGTCTTCAGTTCCAGGAAAGCTGGTGGAGCAGATCATACTGAGTTCCATTAGGCAGCACATGCAGGACAACCAGGTGATCAGACCCAGTGTTGTGGTCTGCCCCAGACTGGCAGCCAGGTACCCACACAGCCGCTCTCTCACCCACCCTTACTTCACTCAACAAGGGAGAAAATATATAAAAGGGCTTGAGGTTTGAGATAAGGACAGGGAGATCACTTTCATTTACCGTCCTGGGCAAAACAGACTCGATTTCGGGGAAATTAGTTGGATATATTAAAAGAACAAATCAGAGAAGAGTAGTGAGAAACAAGAAAAGCAAACAGATCTTAAAAGCAAAATGACTTCCTCTCTCCCTCCCTTCTTCCCAGACTCAACATCAATCCTGGTTTCTCCACCTCCTCCCCCCGAGAGGCACAGGAGGACAAGGAATGGGGGTTACAGTCAGTTCATCCAATGTTGATTCCACTGCTTCTACACTCCGGAGGAGGACTCTTCACACTTCTCTAGGGCCATTGTGTGCTCCCTCTCATGGGAGACAAGCTTCATGCTCTCTTCTCCAATGTGAGTCATCCCACAAAGGGCAATTCATCACAAACTGCCCAATGTGAGACACCTCACGAGGGGAAACCCACCCCTCATGAGTGTGAGGTGAAGTCCTTCAGCGAAACAGCTCCAGCCTGAGTCCCCTGCAGCGTCACAAAAGTCCCACCAGCCAACCCGCTCCAGTGTGGGCATTCACTCTTCCACGGGCTACAGGTTCCAGTAGCGACCTGCTCCGATATGGGCTTCCCATGGGTTACAGCCCCGTTCAGGCACCCACTCACACAATGTGGGGTCCTCTGCCCCAAGGTGGACATCTACACCCCGCCCATGGGCTGCAGGGGGACAACCCGCTTCACCATGGTCTGCACCACGACCTGGGGGACTCTCTGTTCTGGCGCCTGGAGCTCATCCTCCCCCCTCCTTCTTCACTGACCTTGGCGTCTTCACGTATTCTCACTCCTCCATCTCTGTGCCAGCTGTTGTGGTGCAATTCTTTTTCCCATTCTTAAATATGTTTTCACAGAGGCGTTCCTCTCCTATCACTTTACTGATAGGCTCAGCCTTGTCCAACGGCTAAAAAACCGCTTCACTCATAGCCTCAGCCTTGTCCAACGGCTAGTCTCTCTTTGGAGCCGACTGGCATTGTCTCTGTCAGACTCAGGAAGCTTCTAACAGCTTCTCACAGAAGCCACCCTGCAGTTCCCCATCCCCGCCGCCAAAATCCAGCCAGGCCAACCCAATACATCCATGGGTTTATGACAGGCAGATCCTCTCTAAGAAACCTGATCTCCTTCTGTGACTGGGTGACCTGCTTGCTTGATGAAGGAAAGGCTGTGGATGTTGTCTACCTTGACTTCAGCAAGGCATTGAACACTGTTGCCCACAGCATTCTCCTAGAGAAATTGACTGCTCTTGATTTGGATGGGCATATGGTGTGCTGGATGAAAAACTGGTTAGATGGCCGAATCCAAAGAGTTGTGGTCAACGGAGTTAAACCCAGTTGGTGGCTGGTCATGAGTGATGTCACTTAGCGCTCAATACTGGGCCTAGTCGTGTTTAACATTTTCACCAATGATTTGGACAAGGGAGTAGAGTGCACCCTTAGTAAGTTTCCAGATGACACCAAGCTGTGAGGAAGTGTCCATCTGCTTGAGGGTAGCAAGGTTCTACAGAGGGATCTAGCTGGGCTGGATTACTGGGTCAAGGCCAATTCCATGAGTTTCAGTAAGTCCAAATGCTACGTCCTGCACTTCTGCCACAGCAACCCCCCAGCAGCGCTAAGGGCTTGGGGAGGAGTGGCTGGAGAACTACCAGGCAGAGAGGGACCTGGGGAGGGTGGGGGAGTGGAGCAGGGAGGTGATCACGCCCCTGTACTCGGCTTTGGTGAGGCCTCACCTCGAGTGCTGTGTCCAGTTTTGGGCCTCTCACTACAAGATGAACACTGAGGTGCTGGAGAGGGTACAGAGGTGGGCTACCAAGCTCGTAAAGGATTTGAAGCATGTGTCATACGAGGAACAGCTGAGGGTTCTTGGGCTGTTTAGTCTGGAGAAGAGGAGACTGAGGGGAGACTCTATCGCTCTTTACAACTATCTGAAAGGAGGTTGTAGCAAGGTGGGAGTTGATCTGTTCTCCCTAATGACAAGTGATAGGACAAAGGCAAATTGCTTTAAGTTGTGCCAGGAGAGGTTTAGGTTGAATACCAGGAAGAATTTCTTTACTGAAAGGGTTGTCAGGCACTGGAACAATCAACCTGGAGTGGTGGTCGAGTTGCCATCCCTGGAGGTTTTTAGGAGCTGTTGTGCTGAGGGAGATGGTTTAGTGGTGTTGATAGGGATAGGAAAAGGTTGAACTCGATCTTGAAGGTCTCTTCCAGTCAACAATTCTATGATTCTAAACAATGTCATCACTCCTGCTAGGCTAGTCAGAATTACCAGGCCTAGTCCTGACATCCATATGTGTCTTAATTCACACAGGATTGTGAAGGAACTGGAGAAACAGAAGAGATTTAGCCCCAAAATGTTGCCATAAGACCTAAACTACCCTGTGATCTTAGACTGAATCTGGATAAACTGACTTATTTCTATTTACTTCATTATGTTCTAGAAGAGGCCCAAAGGGCTGTGAAATTTAAATATGAGTAGTCCTTTATTTTACAGCGTGCTTGCACCTGCTGTGGAAACTAGAGTTACTTCCACTTCAGAAGGCAGCAGCTCCCAAAAAACGATCGAATAACAGAAAACTTGCAAATCAGCCATTCATACTATGCAGACCAGTGCCTGCAGAGGACTGAGAGAGGCCTGGATGAAATATTTAGGACCAAGGTTATGCATATGGTATAAAAGATGGGCTGAGCTTTTCAAAACCTTGCAGTCAAGAAAAAATGCCTAAACCTTGAAGAAAATCTTGCTGCAAAGTCATCTTATAAATGACTGAATTACATGCCCCATGCACCAAAACTTTTGATGGGGAAGCAAACCTAAACTTTTCAATTTAAAATATTGTTGAGAGATAATTGAAGAAAGAAACCCCATGTGGGACAGCTCATAAACTTCTCAGTAATGGAAGGGTTATTTTTTTTACTTTTAATGTAAAAACCAGGGCTGAATGGCAAATCTTGTGTGTGTTCATGTGCCTTGGCAGCAAGTTTAAAATCTTTCAGTGAGTTTGGGGAGGTTTTCAATTTACACATGGGCATGGCTTCCCTTAGGCGTTCCTACTGCTCCCCAGGTGAGCAAAGGCAGTTGCGGGGCCACTGTGCACCCGAGCCCTGGGAGGGAGGCAGGGCTGGTGCGCAGATGGGGGCTGCTGGATCCTACAAGGATGTGTTACCTACCCAAGTCTCAGAGCAGCCCCAGTTATTGCGAGGCGCACTGGGTTCATTGTCAATTAGAGTGGCAGCGATGGCAAGCAGCAGCTGTGACAGATGGCTGGGCTCCAGCCACCTCATGGCAATGGGATCAGAGCCAACTCAAATCTTTTCTTCCCTCTTAAAAAAAAAGAAAAAAAAAAAAGAAAAAGGAAAGACCCCCAAATCCTAACACATCCTTGTCAGCTGTAATGTAAAAGGGGGAAGCATCATATCTTCAAAGCCATTATTCATCCATTTTCTATTAACCTTTATTTTCGGCTTTTAGAAATCAAGATTTTGTTTATTTATTACTTACTTACTTCATGTTTTTGCAGGATTTTCAAACCAGAACACAGTTTACATTAAACTTTTGTTCTGAGGGAAACTTACAAGGCGCTTTACTCATAACTGAACTGATTTCATCCAGTTGTTAGCTTCTTAATTGGAGAAATCTTTTTCTCAGAATTATACAGACTCCATTTCTGAACAACGCACATTAAAATAAACCTAAGGCTGAACCTATTGTCTCTGCTGAAATATGATTCTGTTTATTACTTTTAGATTATATTTACTCAGTGTTAAAAATTGGAATGATAGCACCCTTCCCAATCTCATATAGGCAAGCCTCCAGGTGCTCTCTGAAGGTCTACCAGTACTTTCATTTCCAGGTGATTTGGGATGTTGGGCACCTCTGTTCTCTTCTAGGTTCACCCACTGTCAACCTAAACCTGATCTTTCAGGCATCAAGGAAATACCTCAGACTCTAAGTACTTAGTGTGGAGTAATCAACACAAATGCAGCCTACGCAGGCCATATTTTGACAGCTTTCTGCAACACTTTTGATTACCTGAAGAATTCAAGCATTTGACCACAGAGTACAAGTTTATTGATATCACGTGGGCCACAACAGTAGCAAAAGTGTAGCTCTCTGAGGTGTTATGTTAATGCTCTGTAAGGAGACCAGAGGGAATACACAAACAGGGATAGTGGGATCTCACCAGAGGAAGTTCTCCTCCTATTTTACTAGCCACCAATTTGAAAACACAAGCATAGAATAGTCTAGAAATTGAGTGAAGGAGATTGTTTGATGCTGAATGAAAGGTGCTGACAGGTAGTAGACATAATTCAAAGAAAGAAACGTTTATATTCTTTGTCAACTAAATCAGTGATTCTTTGAGAAAGAAGAAGCAAGAGGAAAGCAAAGAAAGAGTGCGTTACTTTCATGCTGACTTTAAACTAGTTTTTCTGCAAGTGCTAGGACAAACCCTTTTTCCCTCAAGATCCAAACAGCCCACCAGAGATTTTCATCCAAAAGGTAAAGCATTTTCAACTATCCTGAAGAAATTGTGTCTTCTCATAGTTGAGAAAATTTTGAGTAGGCTAAATATAAACAGAGCCAAGGGGATTTGGGCAAACAAAATTAGGGAAATCTGTCACAAATGAAAGACTAAAAACCAGATTTTCACCAAATACTGCAAAAGAGAAGAAAAAGAAAAGTTAAAGCAAAGAAAGTCCTATCAGCATTATTAATTACTATGTATTTTGTTACTTACATTATACTGGTGTTGTGAGACCCCTATCTAGAGTTAAAATTTAAGCCTGAGATATCAGCCGTTGTGTATCTGGTTAGTTAATGCCCCCAAGGGGATGGGAGAACTGAAAGAAAGCTTAATCTCTGATTGTTAGTAGTGTTGGCAATTGACTACACTCTTATGACAACAGAAAGGCAAAAAGGTTTTTTTTGTTGCTATCAATATAAGCTTTCTGATATTTTTTAAAATAAAAATAAAATATTTCCTCAAGCTGAATTCAACAGTGGAGAGAGGGCTTAATGAGCTGTTAATGCTTAGTATTCGTGCTGCAAAGGTTGGACTGACTTACTCAACATTCTCTTCATTCATTAAACAAATAGATGAAATCAAACCAGGTTGTGAATTTATTATATTAGAGCTTTTGTTGTTTGTCTGTGGCGAAAGAAAAATCTTTTCCTTTGCTTAACCTTTGGCGCAGAGGTTATTTTTTGGAGGATGTCAGGACAAGAAAGCATCCTCTCTCCTCAAGCGTGTTTAGAATTCAGCTCAGTCTGTTAAAGCTATAACTACAGCTGGTAAATGCTCAGTCATCTGCAATCAGTGATGTATGCAAAGTAGATCATCCCTTCTAGCTTTATTTTTGTCTTTCTATGAACTGTTCTACTGAACTGTGCAAACTGTGTCCAGGCAATGTTCCTTTTCTCAAAAACTCCAAAAAGTGCTTATACCACAGGTAGCAGGAAGAAAAAAACACCTCAGAGATGAGGAGTGAGAGAACACCTGCTGTTTGGGTTTTTCAAGTGGAGATCTGATACACAAAGAGAACAAAGGAATTGTCCATGGTCAGAAAAGTAACATGGGCAAAACAGGAGAAGAAATGCAGTTCTTCCAGGTTCCCTTAAGGCATCCTAATCATATAATCAGGTCTCCTATTTTGAAGGACAAGCAGGTCAGAATAGGGACAGAGATAAATATCAAATGCAAATACTCACTTCTCTTTAAAGAGAAACGAGTATTTGCATTCATTTTTACAGACTTTGGCCCAGATCTCATAAAGAGATGAATAAAATGATTTTAACAAAAATAACTTGCTGATGAAAATAAATCATTCTAAAATGCAAAGCTTACTGTGTAGCTTTGGATGCGGTTATCTAGATCAGATAAAAACTGAATCAGAAATTCCTTCTTTACCTCCAAATAATAACCTCTGCTCTGAATTTCAGTGAAATGCTGAAAGACACTTGAAAAAATTAGTATTGTTAAAAAATGTAACACATTGTTTGATAATTATTACTCAGTCTGCTCTGCAATCAAACTTTTGAAATTGTGCTTTACAATAACTTTAAATATATAAAGGAAGTTCTCCACTTGCTAATTATATCACATTTGCAGTTTCAGGCAGAACAGAAGTTGAGATCTCTGCAAAGGTTAAAGGCAGATTTAAAATGAAAAAATACTTTTAACATTAAGCAGGTGAATAACTTTACACTTGAGAACCATTCCATTTGGCACTATTCATGTGTATAATCACATATCATTACACTGGAGTTTAATTCTGCTAATCCTTATTTTGGGCTCGGTCACACTGCTAATTTTTAAAAGACTGTTCATCCATTTCAGTGCATATTTCTAGTTATGATGCAAAAGAGCTCTTTCTTTTAAAAATATTCTTGAGAAAAAAGGATCTCTGAGAAGTAGCTCCTCTCTTTGACACTAACGTTATTGACTCCACTATCAACAGATAAAGATAATTAATAGCTAATTGATACAGATGATATGATGGTGAACAACTACACTCTGCAGTAAGGATTAAAAAAAAAGAAAAAAAAGATAAGGCAGAGTTTTTATACAAGGCCACCTTGTAGCTCTTTATTAACTTGCAGCCTCTGCAATATCTTGTATATTGTTGACATTCCTTAGCTTGGGCTAACAGTAACGTGCATACAATACTCCCATCACACCCTTCACTAGCTCAGTCAGCCCTATTCACGTGTCACACACCTGTGCATATTTGCAGACCATTTAACTGTGGTGCGAGAAATATTAGCTTTCAAGGTGGACTGAGTAAAGACGTTTCTCTCCCGTTTTTGTACGAAACACAAACACTAAAAGAATAGTTAGGAAGTCACAGACCCTATATCCTACACAATCTTTACGCTTGATGATATCATGGTATTGTATCACTTAATTACAAACCTCACACCAGACAGTATTGGGTTCTTCTCTGAACTGTACCAGATGGTATAATGAGAGGCAAAGTTTCCTCCTCTTGAATCTGAGATGATCATGCATATTAAACTGTAACCACCCTGAATGTTCAAATCATATAGGAATATTGTAGTACCTTAGGGAGATGAAACTTTCAATGGTTGTCCATTGCAAGATTGCACCAGAAACCATAGAGAATCTGTTAAGAAAATGATTATATTATTAATGACATTAATTCAATAATTTATACCAGCTTTTTACAGTCTATTCAAATATCTGTATTTTGTTATGGCAGATGAAATGCACTGTATTTATCTTTCTGCACTAAAGTCCTGTTCTATTGGACAATTCAGTGGATGGCAGGGATATCACTATTTGCAATCTATTGCAGTCTTATTCCTCAGTGCCTGGGTCTCCTGCTGTTAAAATACGGTGGTGCTGGAAGTGTTTGTGTATAGTCACACGTGGGAGATATTTTGACAGTTTACTGTCTTTTTCATTGACACAATGGTTAAATTCAGGAAAAATTTAGTCTCAGGGTTGAGCTGAGATTGAGGTTTATCATCTGACTGCTGCACTTCTAGCCTCTCATCGTTAATAGATTATTTCTTGCTTGAACTGAATGAGGACATCCCAATTCCAATTCCTCCGGGGATTCATCTCAGCCAGAGCCAAGAAGAAGTACACAATTCTTTTTAAATGTACGTAGCAATTATTCTCTAGCACAAACTGCTTTCTACTGACCAGGATAAACAACTGTCAGAATTACTCAGGACTAAAAGTCAGTTAATGAACAGGTAAGATATTTAATTTTTTATTTTTATTTTTTTACATAACATACCCATATGTAGTACAGATCCTGTTTAGGTGTCAGTGCTGAGAGAAATAAAATTTCACCTTAAGCTTTGGCTCAGATAAATTAAAAATAATTTTGAACAAAAAAAGCCAACAACATGAACAACTGGTAGTATCCTCTCTCAAGTGTTTGGTGAATTCTCCTTTCTTATGTTCATTTTCAGATGGTTCAAGGATGTGTGCTACAGCTACTGTAAGATATGCAAAAGACCTAATTAATGTTTTAAAGGCTTCTCCTTATCTGTTTCCTGATTTACTCTTGTGTTTAAAGCCCTTTTAATATATTTTACTGCACCATTAGGGGATGCTATGAAAGAGTTTACTATTGAATGAATAAAAGGGGAGAATTAAAAAGGTCAAAATCCCTCATGACAAGCATGTAGAAAAGCTGTAAGGTAGCAGCTCCTGAATGGTAAATGTACTCCTCCTTTTCTTCTGTTCGTTCTAATATCTTTCCAAGAAAGCAGTGAAATACATAATTTTACAGACTGAAACAAGGCCTCCTTTGTAATTTTAAAATGAGTGGACAAAACATTAGAAAACAGATTATAGACACAAATTCATTAGAAGTGTGTATTTTGCTAAATGAATAGATAAAACTTCTAGTATTGCAATTCCACTGAATCGTACTATAAAGTCATAAAAGAATTGTCAGATTACTGCAGTGGGTTATTCTACTGGGGAGGCAATGGAACATGAGCCTGTGATGTTATGATTCTTCCTGCCTTAACTTTTACAGAGTAATTGATCATAAGATAACAAACATTTCAGGCAGCATTACACCACTGCTCTGAGGGAAAAAAAATAAATCAAAACCTGATACAAAATGATTGACAAAAACTTCCAGTTTACCTTCATTTTGCCTTGAATTGGTAAGATATTTATCAAAATCAAAAAGAAAAAAAAAAGTATGTCTTCTGAGATCTTGAGTGAAATGCAACCACACTCTTAGATTTTAGAGAACAGTGGTTCTACAGTCACTCAAGAGAGAATCACGTTTCAACCCTTCTTTCTCTAGACCACTTATTCCTGCCAGTGATATGATGAAAATGAATTCGAAGAACCAATTTGAAAATGATTAATTTTCCCAATGCAAATTTGTAACATTACCATTAGGATGCAGAAAGTATAGGAGCTTACAAAATGAAATATTCCATCATGCCTAGTTAAATTTACAGGGTGTTAATATGAAAAAATTTGACATATTCTTTTTTTTAACAGAAAGAGTTTGTGTGCCAGTTCTGAATAAATCTGAAATCACAAGTTATATTATTTTTTTAACAAGCTATAAGTAAGATATTGTTATAACTCAGTCATGGGAAAGATTTTGATGTATTTGTGTTGCCTTAAGCTAAGTATAAACAGAAAAGGTGTAATGTGGTCAAAGAATTTGCAGACTATTTTGACAACTTCTATCTATGTGAGAATATGCCATCCTCAGATCTTTACCTTCACAATCACTGGTCGCAGTTGAGAATATTCTTATGAAACTTATAAAGAATTGCTGGTTATACTAGCTGGGAGTTTAGCTCATAACTTTCAATGTTCTGTAGTGAATTTGTAGTATGTTTACGGAAGAAGTTTAAAGCAATTCTAATACAGTCTAAAATATATAGCTAATTGCTGTAAAAAAAAATGTTTCAGAATTATTTCTAAGAATTATAAGTAGTCACACCATGGAAGGTATTACAGGATTTTAAGCACCTTTAAAACCTGGTGGGTATGACAGTGTAAATGGCACATCTGAATTCAATGAAAACATCCGTATACAAGTAATTGATGCAGAAATTTCAATGTGTAAACTTGGAAACCTGAGGCAGGATTTATGTTCACCTTATTTTATGCTTATAATGTGGTAGTACACACCAGAGGTAGTCACCACAAGATTCTTCTACAAGCAATGGGTTTGGGACAATGTTCAATTCATTGAATATAGGTGTCTTTTTTATTGTAAGATGTACCATGTCTTGGGATCCATTTATATCTTGACCCAAACTCCAATTACCATTTCAGCAGCCTCAGGTGACTAATTCATACTGTAAGAAACCATGGTTAGGGATATGACTGTCAGTACTACTGTCCATACTCATAGTTCTGTTTAAATCAATGGTAAATTTACCATTAAAAGTGAGTACATTGACTTACCTCTACACAGAGAAAGAAAATAACTCCCTCTTTTTTTTTTTTTTTTTTCTGTTTTTTTTTCAGCAGTAGTGTTAGAAATCCATTGAAAGCTGTCTGTCTTGCTGCTGGAGCATTACTACTTTCCTATAGAAATTCGCAGCTACGTACATTTCCTGGCCTCATCATCACTTAAGCCAAGCATTACTTCAGATTGCAGATGGAATTTCATGTCTCTTGAACTTCAGTAAAGTACATAATCTCTAATTTCAAGTGTTTTCACCTCAAGCAAACTCATTGTTCTTTTGCCAGCTAGAATCATAAATTGTAATTTAGTCCAATGTTAAAGATAACCATTAGTCTCACAGTTAAGTAAGGCTGCAAAATAAAGAAGGAAAAAGAAAATCACTGAATATCATGTTGTTAAACTAGTAGGAAACCCAAACAGCTCCAAGCATGTGATGTCATGGAGTGAAGGAGAATAGTGATATAATTCACAGTGGGCTTGCTCCAGCAAGACTGAATTTTACAGGAGTTATTAACATCTGCAGGAGAATGAAGCCTCCTGAAATTATCCATTTGTTAATATTTAAAGAAATGGTACGGAAACATCTGCCTAGATTTTAATAATGCCCCGATATAATTTCAAGAAAAATTCATGTGCAACGATTTAAGATAAATTATTCCTTTCCCTCTAAGTAATCCTGAACTACCAGACTTAGAAAAGCCCTGTTAGGTCAGAGTAAATGTCCTCAAGCCCTGCCTTGGCGAGGGGCTAAAAGGAAGAGAAGAGATTAAGACAGAATAAACCTGTAGCAATGCTTCTGCAGTGATTTAGGGCTAAGGGACCTCCTGAGGAAAAAGTGTTATCTTTGCAACTAAAAATTTTCAATAGCCATTGCTTCCTTTAATTTATGCATGGTTTTTTTGATCCTTTTAGCAGCCACAGAGTAACAGCAAGGAAGTCTGTACAGTGTAGCATGAACAATATATTTTTTCTTAGTTTTTGAATATATAATCTACAAGTTTTGTTTGATGCTTCCTAGCATTTTTTTCCCCTTTGGAAGAAATAGAAAGGAGCTATGCCATACTGAATGTGTCCAGACCACATATGATTTTATATTTTTCTCTCATGTTCCTCTTTTAACCATTTCTTTCTTTTCCTCATAGGTCTTAGTCCATTTAGTCTTTCCTTTCATAGAATCTGGTGAATAATTTTGACTTTTTTTGTCCTTTTCTGAGCCTTTTCCAGTTAAACTATAGACTTTATGAGTCAAAGGAACCAGTCATTCAAAAAGTACTTGTAGGTGTAGCCATACTCAAGATTTACTCTCTGCTTTGCTATTTCTTTCCTAATAATTTCTAATATTTGTTTAGTTTATTTGACCATTGATGAGTGTTGATCTGATGTTTTCATGTGATTATTATAAAATATAATACACAAAATATCTAAACCCACAAATATCTACTACAATATTTGATGATGCTGTTTATTTCAGTTGCCTGGTTTTGATGCCCTAGGATCATTTCACAACTTTTATTTTAATCTATGTTTTCCTCCTTAGTCATAGGGGAGAGCGAGATACTTCTGTGGAGTAGTCCAGAGCAGAGACCAAAGCTATTTTTTTCTCTCCATTGACTGCAGGAGGAACTGCAGGGAGATTAAAACCACTGAGCTAGATTAAACCACCGATTTAACTGATGTCTAAAACTGCAACATGAAAATATTATAGACCCTGGTGTCCTGATGGATGGAGATTCTTGTTTGTTTGCTAGAAAACCATTTCCATGCATCTCACAGCTCTTCTGGAGATTTAGGATTAAAGTTATAGCAAACTGGAATTTTAAGTGCAAAGGTTTCAGTGAGTCTCTGTATACAGTTTACGCACAATCATGCTGTTGCAGGGTTCAACTCTCTCTCTCCATCTCAGCTGAAGGAATACAGATTGACCTCAGTCCCTTGTTAATATTTAAAACATTTTCTCTTTCTTCTCTGAGACATCTAATATAGTTATCTTTGACCTATTGACTGGCCTCATCCATACCAAGTATTGTTCTTACTGCTTGAGTATTCTTGCTCAAATCAATAGTGGTAAAGGTGGCATGATTTGCCTATAAATGGAAGCTGTCCTTACATATTATATGCTCTGTCATGCAGGTTATTTAAAATTACTCTAATTTCACAAATAAATTAGGAATGCTTTTTGGTGGAAATCCCCTGCAAGAACCAGTTTTGCCTGTAAATTAAAGCATTATTCATAAAAATAAACAATTCACTTGGTATTATCTATCACCCATACATGATATATATCCTCTGCACTAAGTTCCAACTTAGTATTGATACTTAAGCTACTCTGATTATTGCTTCAGAGACATGTCGGAGTGCATTTGTACTTTGTTCATTTTGTTCCACTTAGAAATACTTTCAACAATAATGACAAACAGAATTGAAAAGGAACTGTCTGGAATCTATGCAGGGTCAGATTTCTTAGCTAGGAATCAGTTTTTAAAATCGTGTAAAACATACAGACACATGTTCCTGGCTGGGAGTTTTTTTACTACTTCTTTATTGCTTGCTGAAATTATTTTTTCCCCATAACTAACAATTTATGCCAGAATACCTTTTGTTTTTTGTTTTGTGAAAAACTTCCACCTCACAGAACTCAAGAAAATACCTAGCAAAATGTGATAATTTTACAGTTATGTTTTCAAAAGTTATGTATTTGTTGAAGTCAGCTTGGGTAGGAAGAGCCAACTATAGCAAAGGTGCCACATCCTGGCAACAAATTGTGAAACCCTTAGAAAAATCTCTCTGATAAGCTGAGTTCACTTGTGAACAGAAGCCTTGAGGCTGAGATTTTGTAGTCTGCAATAAAACAGATTGCCCTGTTCCTAAGGGCAGCAAGAAACGGTTCTGGTCTCACCAAACCAAATCCACTGTCCCTGTGACAAATAAACAACTGGAAGAGAATTATGAGGGCAAGAAGTGATTGCTTCAAGGGTCTTGGTACATTCTCCACCTGGTGTTATTCTTCAGTTTCACCAAGTCACAACCACTCCACTGAAAGGTAAATGTATTGCATAAGGGATTCAAGGGGAACAAGACTCCATATTTCCTTCTTCAGGTCAAGAGGAATCTCAACTTTGCTAAAATTTCACTTCAACAAAAGCAGTGGGATTTTGGAGTGTTTTTTGATTCTACAGGCAAGGATCAGAGTGAAAGCAGTGAGAGCACAGGATGGCATAAACCTTAGGGCAAAAAATGCCTCAAGATTCTGCTGCACACTCATTTTCTGTCTTCTGTCTGTTTTTTTACCCCTTTTCTCAGTTCTCATGATCCCCGATGTCATTTTATTCTTTGCATGCTTGACATAAATGTCCCTCTAAAAGAGAGAAAAATTACCAAACTTGTTGAAGAAAACTTACAATACCTTCTACTTACCTATTCCTGATTTCACTGAAAGAAATAAATGGATGTGAATCAGTCTGTTGTTCCCAGGATACCCTCCAGGAGAGGTGGCTTGCTATAAAACCCTGCCCCAATAACAACAAAGTTAAATTGTCGGCCATATGCTTATCACAGGCAGGAAAGAAAAACATGAGAGAGAGAAGTAGAAGTGTCTGCATTACCAGCTTGACATAGGGATAGGGATAGATCACTGTGGCTGTAGTGACTTGCACTGTGGGACCAGGTGATGACCGTCCGGTGTTGGAACATTTTTTGATGAATACATGAAAACCTGGCTGTTTTATTTTTGCGGTTTAACATTCACAATATTCCCAAGTAAATTTTTGCTAGCTATGCTTGTTTCATTTACACAGGGCAATGTGCTAGGTAAGAAAAGGCTAGCCATGCAGTTTATAAAGCTTTTTTTTTTACTTTAGAGATCTACATACATGTATAGATTGTTTTGGCAGAGTAACAATGGTTAGAAGTTATGGAGAGAATGGTGAAAAGAGGTCCCTTCCAGCCTATGCCATTCTATGATTCTATGACGTGTGTATCGTATCAAGAACAACAATCGCCCCTCTCCTGGATCATCTTTGAACTAGTGTCAAATAAGTAATACCAGTAAGAGATATTTCAATTATATTTCATTGTCATCCCTAGATCCGTTACAATGGACAAATTCATCAATTGGTGAGGAGTATTCAGCTGCATTTCATACAAATGAGTTAGTTCATATCAAATTTCAGTGTAGCGGTTCAAAACATAAGAAGGTTGTATTATCTTTATAATGAATAACTCCTCCAGTGATTTCAATGTTTGGGAGACTAATCTTACTTGGACCTTTTTGATTAAAACCCCAGATCCGACCTGAATTCTTTACATCTGTTTTAAATAGTGACATTATTTCAAATAAGTGAAAAATATTAGAGGGTAATACAGGTTAAAGTTTCTTTAAGTCATTGTCCCATGAGATTATCTAGAGTTGACTCTTCCCTGAGAAGTTTTTGGAGGAGAACAAAAGTGTGTCAAACAAATCGTGTTTGCTCTACGAGGTTGTAAATTCAATAATTGTCTTCTGAACCTTAGAAGTGTTTGGGTGGACCCTAGATATTAGGCCTAGTTTTCATTTTATTAGGATGAACTAGCTTTGAAGTTCTTTGGCTTCCTACCAGTAGACACTCTCACCAGTTGCATATAACTGCTTATTTACTTTCTCCACCCAGTCTGCTTTTTCTGAAGATAATGGCACCATATTTTCTACTCCAGTACTGACTTCTTGGTTTGCTTTACAGAAAAAGTAGAAACAGCCATTAATGGCACAGATAAAAAAGTTCAAGGCTGCAGAGTACATGGCTTTAGTAGAAAGTCAGTCCTGATTATCTCATCAGCAAAATTGAATTAGAAACCTGTTCTGTATTCTAAGTGCACCTGTCTGTAATGATAAGATCAGATACTGTAAACTTGCATAGGGGGTTTGACAATAATTGTATATCTACTCTTCAAAACTACTTTTATGAACCAGACGTGAGGAGTTCTGGCCTCTGCCATTCAAAGTTATACATCTCCTGGAGTCTGCTAAGGCACATGTTGAACACCAAGATACTGATTTTTTTCAGCATGTGTTAACAATATGAAGTTGCAGAATCTTTCCTTAACTCTCAGTATTAGGACTAAACATATTTACAAATATATAAGCAGAAAGGACATTCCAGATTTCCACCTTTCACAACATCTTTAATACATTTCTTAGTTCTTGTTCCTTTTCATCATCATTCTGGCTTTTAATATGTTTGAAACCTAACCCAGGTCTAGGAAGTCTAGAAAACAGTCTTTCTAAGAAAACACTTTCATCTGAAGTCAGGCATATGAAATTAAGAATGCTCAAATTTACCAGAAGAATACTCCAACTTATCCAATATCTTGCCTCCAGCCATGACCGGTAAAGATAATTCACAGGAAGAGGAAAAATGTCCTGAGAACTAAATGAAACTTTCAGTTCTGCTCCAAATGAAAGACAGTACCTATTCTTCATTCTGTATGTATTTCTTGCTTCATTTTGCTTCAGGCATGATTTAGCCTTGAAAAACAGCTTTTTTAATTCATTGTCTCAATGTATTAATTCTACCTTGTTCAGAATGGGAGGATATAACGAGAAATTTCTGATTCCCTCTTTGAAGAGGGTCAGTAGCTCACTTAAGCTCAAACAAATGAAGCATTTTAAGGTTCTCAAGGGCTAGCAGCATGCACATGAATCATGCAGCTGATGTTGCCTCTCTCAGCCCCAGCTAAAATGACTCACTGACAGTGGGGTAGGGGGAAAGGTGGGGAGATGGGGAGAGAGGTTCCACAAAAGTTCATAAATATGCTGGAATTTGTGTCTCTCTAAAAAGAGACTGTAGCTATTCTGCTCAACATCGTATAATTTCTTAAGTCTGTCTTGTTACTCTATTACTGATAGTACCATGCATATCTCCTCTTTTATAACTATCTGTTTTTTCCCACTTTGATGTCTAGATGTTATGCAGAGAGTTTTAGCAAAGTAATGAATAGGGCTCCAGAAAGTATGGAATATTCTTTGCACAAAATAAAACAAATGCAATTGGAAGTGGACTGTAAATCAGAATTATTGGACGGTAGAAGCAACTCATGTTAAAGACCCAATTGCACTGTTAAATGATTTCTATTATGTTACATTGTATTGCATCTTGTCTATCTGCTTGATTACAACTGTACTCTCTATAACATTATTTAATGCTGTTCTCTGTGACACTTAACTGTCTTCAGTCTATGGTTGTAGGCAATTTAAGACTGTAAGGATGCATGGCCTGTTGAAGTGCCTTCTTATCAAAAATCACTTTACCCTTATCTATGAAATATGTTCAACGTAATGTTGTCTCTAATTATTTATCTCAGCTGTTTACTTCTTCAGTCTCTCTTAGATTAATATTTTTCCCCCACAAATATTTTAATTTAGAGCAAACTAGCTATCACTAGCTACTGAAAATTAATTCTAAGAAACTGAAAAATCCTTCATTGATGATTCTAGTAACTGAGATCTGTTGGGTTATATGTTGTTATACTGGTGGAAAATCAAATTAAAGCAACTGAAGTTACATGCAGTAGTTCAGCTACAATTTATGCAGTGGAGATCAGGTTCTGGACTAACATGCAGAAAATATGTAAGGCTAACTTACCTTGCACACACATCTCTTGCACAGAGTAAGAAGGAATACCCTGTCTGGCTATGGAACCATCATTTGTCTTTTTTGCATACTGATACCTTATTTGTGGTAACCTGTAAGGTGACACAAGGTGGTTTTTTTCTTGTGTGACTCACCTAATTCTCCACTGAAAGCAAAAGGGAATTGCTTAAATCATGTATGGGGAAACTAGTTAACCAGTCTTCATGTCTGTGTTGGTGTAACTTCCATTGACTCCACTGCCATGTGCACTTAACAAAGAGGTGTGTTTTTGTTATAGGTGAGATCTAAATCCTTAATAGTATTAAAATTACCTGAATATGAATGATGTGCAGATGTGGGTGCCATTATTCTATATATCTGATAAGGAAGTAAGCCTTCATTGCGGTTTCAACATTTCTACTGAAGATATTTCAGGTTTTTTTGGTGAGAAACTTTGGAGAATCAGACCCATAGCCACTGTACTTTCTTTGGATGTAACACACATTTTCATTGTCATCTTTTTACTTGATAGCATCATGCAGCTTTATGTGTAAGTATTTGTACATCATGCACATTTAAAACTAAAAAAACAAAACAACTTGATTTGAAGAAAAAAATCATAAAAGTAAGTCTGTTATGTACTTTTAATTTAACAGTTGTTGGGATATCTGCCAATACAATATAGGCACTTTTCTGTGCACTGGAAAACTCAATTAGGACTTGTTCTTAGTCTGATTATCAGTCAGAAACATGCATACAGAAATATTCATTAGAGACCTACTGAGAGCTGTGATAAAGCAGCAGACAGCTGAATTATAGAGTCTGTCAGTAACCCCACTACAATTCTACATTTGCTTGATAAAGAACAAGTAACAAAATATCTAAGATGTAATTTAGTGCCCACTGGAACTGTACTTCATTATGGTAGATATTGTTCTGACTCTTTTCAGGAGGTTGGTGAGTGTTTCATGACATGATGTTGTGCACAAATGATAAATCACCAGGCTAAATATTGCCCCAGCCATGCACATAGAGGTAAGAACATGTGTCAGCTGGCGATGACTTCTCAGCCACAGCCTAAAGCCAGTAATTTGGGGGTTGGAAACCTAGGGGAGATTCCAAAAGCTTTGATTCAAAATTTTGGTATTTTTAAAGGATGATGATTCCACTAACTCCACTCACCCAAATTAAGCAATAGTTCTGTACAGGCTAGAAGAAAAGGGAACGAACATCATTCCTTCTGGGTTTATGAGTTGAATTTGTGTAAAATATACCTCTTTAGCTTACAGACACTTTGCTATTGGCCTTAGCTTCTGTCAACTTAACCCATTAGCAGTACAGCACGTGATCTGAAATGGTAATAGGCTTTCAGTAGAATTGGGAAGGACATGTGCATGGAACTGTGATATCAGTCAGCTAACTAGATCAAAGTCTCTCATACAGTTTACTCAAAAAGCACTTGGGAAATCTGGTTCTAATAATGACTTCAATGTGTTTTCCTTCCTAAACAGAAACAATATCACATTTGTAAATGAAAAAAATGACATTTGATCCCTTTATTGAATATGGCATTTTAGTAACAAAGTTGTTCAAGATATATAAACTCTGATCTAAAATTAAATTATTTAAATAAATATCCAAAAACCCTAGTAAGGATTGAAAGTAAAGGTCCCTTCAGTATTCTCAACATGGATCAGAACCATTAAAGGTGTACTGGCTGCATCAGTTCACAAATTGAGCAAATATACTTGTAGTGTGTATTCTTTATTATGTGATTCAATTTTATTCAGAATAGGATTCCTTAGCAGTCATTATTATATGTGATGCATTGCGCCAGCAAGCCTAAAATAAACACATGTTAAATCATCTTACTAAACAAAAGTGTTGAAAGATCAATTTTCCCTAAGCCATTCTGGCTATGTATGTCTTCAATAATTGTACAGTATTCTCTGATGAAGGATTAAAACCTGTTCACCATATGAAAATAAGATGCCATTTGAAAATAAGAGCACTTTAAAACATGCACATCCTTTGAGCAGGGTAGATTACTAAAATATAAATATTCCTTTCTCAGTATCTTAATAATTTTCTAATTGGGAACTATACACATATTTTTGGCATAGTTACCCAAGATGCTTGACTGGCACATCTTACTTCAGTGCTTGAAAGCCTCACAAGCTGTGGAAACATTTTCCCTCAGAATATGTTTCCCTGTCATTTAAGGTAATACAGTTTTCCCCAAGTTACCAGACAAAGAGCAGATGCACAGAAGCTATGAGTAGGTGTTCGTTAGCAGGTACAGGCAGAACTGAGCTTGGTCTTCCCATGCTAATATTGGAATTGGAAATATGTTGGGAAAAGACACCAATGTAGGCGTCTGCATCTAAATTTTTGGTTCAGACCAGTTCTAGCCACATGCTGCACCAGATCTCACATACTGTGCTGAAAGTCTGGGGGCTGACTTTCACAGCAGAGAACATAGCTGAAAGGGTAATTCAGACACTTCCCTTCTCCTTTTCTGCCTGTGTGCTCTTAACTACTCCCTTTTACCTGGCCTGAGGTTAACTCAGAGACATTACCTAGTTAAAATTTCGCTCAGCAAAGAAAAATGGTCAGTTTTCCACCAGGTTAAGTCTCTGGCTCATTGTGCAATTACATGTTTACTAGCATGAGTGCAAGACATGGAACTTACAGCTATAGAAAGGTGGAGAAAGCTGAGCTACCTCCTTTGATAGCACAAAAGATGCATAAAAAAAACATTAACCCCACTCATAGTCTATTAGCATGAGAAGATTTCTTTAAGAGTAAGACTTGGAACCTGGAGATTAAACCTCCATTGTCTCCTGCATTTTAGGCCACTCCTCTGCTCTCACTGATCTCCAACATACCTTGTGCACACCTTCTAGTTGGGAGGTATCATGATGACATCTCCATATATAGTTGGAAGTTAATGAGGTTTCACTTAGGCAAAGCACTTCTGATTGTGTTTAAAATTTTGTGCTGAACAAGGATGATTTCAAGTCTGTGCCCATTGGGTCTGCTAAACAAAGATCTTCAGCCTTCATACGAAGTTCAGAGAGTAAATAGAGAAAAAGACTCTTGATTTCTGTGAGAGTTAGGTCAAAACAGCCCAACTTTCCAGCACTTGGACCCACTTTTAAGTATAATATATTTAGAGCTCCGGAAAAAGACATATTGCCAGTAAACTGTTTGTAAACTGTGAATCTACCCCAATTTCTGTGACTATATTCAGCCTTCTTGTACAAACAAATCAGTGTCAGGATACACATTTAAATGCACACCTGATTATGTGGAGCTTAAGTGGGGCTGACATTACGGTTGGAAATGAACTATGTAGAATCAAACTTTTTTGTCTCAAAGTGGGGGGGGTTGATCTGACTGCTGGCACCATATAGAGTCAGTAGCGATATTAGCAAACATGGTTGCTTACATGCCCAAATAGTTTGAGTTTCTAATATTTTAATGTCACTAAATACCTACTCTGGTTTTATTTTCATTTTAAAGAACCATGTACTTTTATGGAACCATGAAGACACATACACATATGTATTAATACCGTATCATAAATATTTTTCTAAATGAATTTCATTCTGAAAAAAACCAACAAAGCTACAGCTGAATGCCACATGAAAAATATTTAGCCTTGCAAGCACTTTTTATATATCAAAAATCTTTATTAAAATCATGGGAGCACACCGCTGAGTAAAAACATCTGTCATTTCCCCTCCATCTCTTTTCTTTTTCCCCTTAAACAGTAACACCCACATTTCAAATGGCTGAAGAGTTTATTTAAGTTATTCTGAGCATATGGAAAGTCCCTGTATCATCCACAGATAGCAGTGCAACTCTGAGATGAAAAGCCCTAAAACGCTGAACATGAAAGGAAAAGAGTGAAAGAAAACACAGTCTTTACGTGCCAGCTCTATACTGGATATGCTAGGTTTGGTGGTACATGTTCAGTAGAGTTCTAGGAACTGACCTTTTCCCCTCCGTCATTACTAAAGATTGGATGGTTGAGCCGTCTTTCTCAAAAGATATATTTATGCTTTGCTGACAATGTTGTTTAAAAATAAAAATGTTCCTTATAATAGACATATAATTATTCATGATCTGGAGCCTTCAGTCTCAGTATGTGAAATAGTTGAGAAAAAAGGATAGTTTCTGCCTTCAGTAGTTTATAATCTACTCCATAAATCTGTCATTCAGTATAAATTAAAAAAAACTGACCAAAATTTTTACTCGTGTTTGAGCCTGTTTTTGCTTGTGTTGCTTATGTATTGATACTAACCCTCCAACCTCTGTAGTCTTGCTCCTGATTTATTTCAGGGCACCTGTAAAGGAATGCATCATGTCAAACACTTTCTTGAATGTGGTGAGCTACTCGAACGAGCGTGAGCTGAGCCCTAGCACAGTGACTGTAGAGACAGGAGGACTCAGGTAACAGCAGCAGCAGTAATAAGAATGGCAGGTTGGGCTTTGTCTCTTCACTGATGGACAGGTTAGGTCACCCAGCTTCCAGGATTCAGTAGCCATTTCTCATGACTTTCAATGGGAAAATCTTCTTATCGTCAGTAGCTGCATAATTCTGGATCAGATATTACACAACACTTCTTTTTCCAGAACAAAGTTAATGACTCTGCCCTGGCCTGCTGCCAGGTATGCATTTATATACTTCTTCAGCCTGAGCTTATCTGGAGAATGAGAGCAAGAGAAAAATATTGTGCATGTAACATATAGCAGAGTTCCCCTAGGGCAATGCAAATGGTATGTATAACTGTGCTGCTAAGCCAGTTTTGCACCTGAAATAAAGATTCTCCCCCACATCTTTTTCTCAGCTCTATAGTCAAGTGAAAGTTTTTAGGGTTCTCCTTTATAAATTTTATTTTAAAAGTCCATTTTATAAATATTTTTTTCCTTGAATGATAATTGAATGAATCATGGCTAACTCCACATTTCCTAGAGTTGCAGAAGTCTCTTTAAATCATTTCTCATAGACACATACAGTAATAGCGTGTACCCAAGACTTAGTTCATTCTGCTAAGGAAGCAGTCTAACTTTTGTAGTTGCATGTGTTTTAAGTTTTAGGAATGTTACTCTTTCTGTTCATGAATCTGGCTGTCAGGCTTAAGGTCAATAAAACAAAGAATAGTTTTAACCTGGGGACTTCTCTAAATCTCAGAAGCAATGTGTAGGTGAAAATGAATTTGTGCTGAATTTAGGGTGTTAGTTTTCAATATTTCTTAACAATGCAGAGACAGTGAAAGAAAACTGTAGATTTTGACAAATGTTGGTGTTTCATAAATGTGTCAGACACACAGGTATTTTCATCCAGTTAAAGTCTGCTGTGAAGTTTCTGTAAGCCTAGTTGATGAAATTTGTGATTTAAGTCCTTATAAGTTGTCTTTTTTTTCTGTCCACAGCAGTTGTATTATGATATCCAGGTTGGAAAAGAGACAGAGCTGGTTGCTTCTTCAGTGTTATCATTGACCCCTACACTGTCCATTAATTGTCCAACACTGGTGATACCTGCTCTACTACCTCCTCATCAAACATTTCCACATCCAGATGTGCCTAATCTGTCACCAGAGACATGACTGATGGAAAGGCAGCCGCAGTTCCAGGTCTAGGCCTTGACATGGGAAAGGAGTTGTACACAGTACAGACCATGTGTTGTCCCTGGACTTAAACAAACCCTCTGTCGGCAGTAGTATGCATCTGTGATGCACTGAATCTGCAAAAGTTCAGAGTAGAAGGGGAGGGAGTAGTTATTGTTCTCTGAAAGTCATTGGCAGGGAATGTGCTTTCTATCTCAGAGTGAAAACCTAAGTGCTACTGGAGGGGAGCCACAGTGGAGAAGGAGATGCAGAGCTGTCTGCACATTCAAGTAGAACAAGCTGCTTTAGAGAAGAGACTTGTATGACCAAAGGGAAAATAAATCAGTCTGAGACAAACATTTTTGAGACATCCAGATTTTGCTCTAAACAGTTAAATGATAAAAGGCTCCATCAAGTAAAGCAACAATTGGCAAAGTAACCTTCCAAGACTACAACTCCATTGTCTAAACTTCTGTTTTTAGAACAGCTCTGGCACAGGCTGGGCCCAGGATAATGAACACTTTCAGAAACAATGCTTGGGTCCAGTTCAGGAGTTGGCACTGGCCAGGGATTTTCTCAATATCAAACATGAATGCAACTATCTTACTCTGAAGGCCCATAAAGTTTAGCAGTCTGAATAGGACATACCAGACAGTTGTCTTCAGTTCCAGAGAACACATTTAATTTATCAGTACAGATTTCCAGGCTCCAAAGCTGAATGCTCTCGAGGTTACCAACAGTCTCAAAAAGGACAGAAGGAAATTTCTTCAAACTGAAGTCTTCTTGTCTCCTGCAAGCAATAGAGCAGCATACCTCTGGGTGTCTTGGCATAGATTTTCACTGGTAAGGCAGTATCTAAAACCAGGGCTCAAAGTCATTTGGATCCTTTTTCAGTGCCTCTGAATAATCTTAGATGTTAAATGTGACAGATATAGGTAGGCACTGCCACTTGCAATAGACAGCAGCACACAAGAAGGTGATAAATCTGTGTTTGGATCAGATGGCACACTAACTGTACAGCGAACCATTCATGGCCTCATCAGGCTTTGACTTAACTTTGTAATTTTAATATAGAAAAACCTAAGCTTGTATTGCAAGGGATGTTCCACTATTATATCCTGTTTAAACACTGAAGCAGGGACACTTTCTTTTACTTTCTGTTAAAGAAGACTGGATTTAAGAAAAGGTAGAACTGATTCCTAATGCAAAGCAGAAACCTCCAAAATCTATGTAGGTGCTGCTCCTTCAGCAGTCAGATTTTCTGATTCTCATTTCTGTGCACTTGTCACCCTCAAAACTACTCGCTGCAGGTGGCAGTGCCTTGCTGCTAAACAGTGGGAGAGAGCCCAGAGAGGAATCCAGAGCTGCTGCCGAGATTTTCTTGCAGACACATGAAGAGGACAACTATCAGGACGGATGCTGAAAGATGCTGGCAGCATGAAGAAAATGAGACTGAGGACACACAAACTGCAGACATGGGGGAACAGAGGAGATGTTTTTAAAAGTGAAAATGGGAAAATCCAGATGAGGAAGCAGAAGTGGAAGCTTCCTTTATGGTAGTTGCAGAGGAAGGGAATAAAAAGAAGATTTACATGAAGACGAGGAACATTTCAAAGTATTTCCCCTTCATGACCCTCTAAAGAAGCAAAAAATGGCAGGAGACCAATGGCTGGTTTTGCACCTACAGTAGTCTCCATGTTTCATTAAGAATACATCTACTGCATATTTTGTGAGGATGGGAAATCCCAGTTAGATATTCCCTTAATGTTCCACCTTAAGAAAACTTTCCAGACTGTTCCTCAATATTTTCCTCAAGCAATTCCACAGGCCTTCAGTCATTTTGTATATTCCAAGGAAAACAAGTGATTTTGTCTCAATTTAGGATCAGGAAGCTTGTCACTATTTTAATGCTTTGACAACAAAAATAGAAAAGAACTTAGAGAAGTAAATGAATGAATCCTAAAATGCAAAGATGCCACTTGTTTCTAGGTGGCAAAGCAACCTATGAGCACATGAAAAAAAAATTGGTTGCCATGCCAAACAGAGTGTTAAGTCTGTATTTTTTACCTGGAAGCTTGGCCCAACAATTGCATGATCATTCTTTGCCACGGTCTTTTCTGGGGTTTTTGTTGGTTTGTTTTTTTATTTTGGCTTCAGGGAAAGGAAAAGGGACCAAAAGGAGGAGATAAGAAAGGTGGTTGGGGAATGAGTTAAGCAAAGGAGTTGCTGAGTATTTGCAAACTTGAAAATTCATCTAGAGTATTTCTCACCATAGATTTAAATTAATTATATTTCTATTTTTTCTTATGAAAAAAATGAGTCAAATAGTCAACTGATTTTTCTTAAATAGTATCTCTTCTTATGTTAATAAATTGTCCTTTAAATATAATTGTTTACTAAATATTAAATATTTTTTTAAGAAGGGAGCTGTCACACAGACCATGTATTTACCTATTAATTACACAGAATCACAGAATCACAGAATGTTAGGAGTTGGAAGGGACCTCAGAAGATCACCTAGTCCAAGCCCTCTGCCAACCACTCTAAAGCAGAGTGATGAAATTTTAGTGGTCTAGTATAAATTAATCTCACTTTGTTTCTTGTTTTATTCTTGTTTAATATTAAGAGTTGTTATTAATAATTTCAAGTAATTATTAAGCAAAATCCTTCTGCTAAGAATTATGAAGTAACTCTTTGCTTCCCGAACTAAATGGCTAATTTCACAGCTTCTTGTAAGGGTGAAGCAGTATGTATCTTTCCCAGTGACAACAGGGATTCATGGGACTTGGTAACAGACCTTAGGGAGCTGGACAAATTGGCAGTGTACAAAACAGTTGCTTTGAAAACAATCGTTGTCTCTAAACCATCAATTCTCATTCATATGTAATGTCATGATCCTGCTTCTACTGGAATAATTGGTAAAGCCTTTCCTAATTCCACTGGGACTAAGATTGGTCTTTTGGGTTTCTATTCTGCAAACATGCGTGCACATACTGAACAGACCTATTCACATGATTAGGTTAAGTATGCAAATAAGTCTTTTCATTTGCAGTTTGCACATGACTAATGTTTGGAAAATGGAAAAGTTACTTTTCTTCCTGAAACCTTTGGTGTAAAAAATCCACAATTTTTATTGATTATAAATGGAAGGTATTGACTCGTGAGTAGAAAACAGCCCACTGTTTTGGTGCGTGAGCATTTTTTTTAAAACTAAATATGAGAAATGGTGGCTACAAAGGGCTTTTATCCCTACACAGGTTAACTGCAAGAAGAATTCCATTAAGTCATTTATTTGCCATGGCCATTTTCCATCTAGGTAAGTCTTGAAAATCCAGATAATCCTCAAGGAAATAGATAAATCAAGAAAAATATATTTGAACAGAACAATAAAAACTTGTGTCCTACCAAGATGACGCTGTTCAAAATTACTTGGTCAAAATTAATATTCTTCAGGAACAGACTACTTTTTAAGGCTTCATGTAATACAAAGAGAAAAAAAAAAAGAAAAATTATGAAAGGATTTCCTTGTTTTTATATCTCATACTACATCACTTTCCTTATATCTCTGCTCACAAACCACTCTTCCTAAAAATGACTCACATCCCATTTCCTCACTTTGAAACCTAGTCAACTGTACATATTAAATTTACTGAATTACATGAACGCTCTGTCCACTAATCCCACTAAAATAAGAGGATTTATGCTAGCATTCCAAACCTTGAATGAATATCAATATCTGCATTTTATCTAAGTAAACAAGGTTGTGAGGGAATTCCTTTTTTCTTTCCTACTTTTCAGAAAATGTGGGATTCATGTCTTTCAGCTGATAGACTTATGTATATTGGAGCCGCAAGCTAGTAGGAATTAATATGGTGTTATTACTGAGGAAAAGATGTAGAGTCAGGACGGATATTGTGCTCTCAGTGATAGCTGGTATTATTCTACCTGGTATGAGGGTGACCAAATTTGCCATCACTGCTCTGGAGCCTGTGCATGGCTCTGTGTGCAATACAGGGGTGATCAGGTTGTTGCAGAACTAAACCCTCCTTCACCTGCTGTGAAAGTCTGGGGAGAGACCATGAGTTTAAACTTGTGTTCACAGGCTCAGATGTGGGACGTGAACCCTGGATTCTCCCCTCTCATTTAAGGCCAACTTCGATCTGAACTTCAGATGAGGAGTCTTTGGACTTTAATGATAGGAAAATAGGTACAATTTGGATTTTAGGAAATGGAGAGTCTCCATCTAAACATGTAAAAATTAGTTACAGATATTAGCGTCATAGAAATAGCTTTGCCTTGTTGACACACATACAGGTAAAACACTTTCTAAAAGTAGGTACAGGTAGAGAATTTCCTGTAAGATCAGCAAATTCATGTTCTTCTCTCTGTAGCTCAGAGTATGGACTTTATACCGTGGAGACACTGAAGGGTCTGTCTCAGTTTCCTGGGACATTAGCCTTCTCTGTTCTTTACTTGTGGCACAACAAAGCTACTATTTTATTTATTAAAGACAGATTTTAAGACACTTCTGGGAAAAGTTTTGCTGCCTGCAGAGTGCAGTGGGAATAGCTGTCCTTCCAGCGTTTCTAAACAGAACAACCTTACGTAATTTTTCAGACTTTCCAGAGTACTTGAGCTGATGACCTGAATGGTCTCACCTCTTACAGTGCTTCTCTAGTCATTTAAAACCAGCTGCTGGTTGGCAACTAAAATAAGTCTTTAAGATATAATTGCAGTTCAGTTTACAAGAAATTGCTAAGCGGTAGGAGTCAATGTGGATTTATAAAAAATATTAGCTGCAGAACTTTTCTAGTGATTTTCTCAGTAGAGTTCAATAGTCTTCAAAGAGAGTCAGAAGTAGCCGTTGCTTAGTAAATAAAACTAATTAATTATATGTAAAAATAATTACTTTGGATACCACACGGATTATGTTTCTTTCAGTACATTATGTCCAAACTGATGGATGTCTCCAAAAGGTGCCCAGGACACATGCATGGACCTATGGATTCCCTGTCACAGCAAGGGAGCTGCAAACAAGCGATTTGCCAGGTGCACTTCAGGGTAAATAAGCTTTCTAGACCTGACTTGTTCCTTTGATTGCAAGGAAGCAGAGATGATTAAAGATAGCAGATCTCAAACAGTGATGTGTTATCCTCCAACTAAGAAGCTTAAGTTTCCAAAAGTGTCAGAGGCCTCCTGGGCTAAGGAATTTTGTGCTGGGTCTTTCTGCTGTTACTAAAGCTGTGTAGTCTAAAGCCAGTCAAAACCTTGCATATACTGAGAGTTTTCTGCCAATTTAAAGAAAAAATGTTTATAGTCTCTTTCTGTGCATTCCCTGTGTGCTTAACAGGACTGCAGATGCCTGATGAATTTTTAGAGTAGAGGACTTTTTGTATGTCCACCAGGAAAAAAAATTATTATTTATTTTTCATTTGTTAAGAGACCAAGTGGCCGATTTTACTTTACTTTTCACATGCCTTCATTGAATCATTTGTCAAAATACGTGATAGTTTATATCTAGCCTAACTTTAAGGCCAAATTCAACTCACTGAGAAAGTGACGGAGAAACACAATAAAAGTTGCTGTGGACATTGAATCAATATGAAACAGTAAAAATCTGAAACTTAAGAACATCTTTATGTTTCTGCTTCATCATGTAAATACACTTTGTAATGTTGTTATATTTTTCGAGACCCATTTTATTATAATTCATGATTTATTTATATTCATTTAATGCTTAGATTTATTTGGCTGAAAAGGCACACATTTGGATGAAGGTATATACGCCACAGAAATGGTTCCTTCACTCCCATATTTATATGCTAGTGGGTATGCAGATTTTCACTTTAGGAATTTTAGACACATGCTTAATAGAGCTTCTTTTTAATATAATAACCTAAAACTGGAGGCAACCAAATAATTTTGTGAGAATTTCCATCTTTTTTGTATATTTGTCGTAAAGAACAACAAAATATATTTATAGCATATCAACCTACCTTCCCTAAACATCTAACCTTCTTAACATATCAGATGATATATTTCATTGCTCAGTGTAAGATTACACCAATTTTTGAGCTGAAGCCCGACAAGCTAGAGTTTTAAGTGGTAATCAGCAATAATGTATTTCTTGTACCTTAATGTCACTATTGGTGATTTAGTGATTAATTATCTGACTGCCGTGTAGTGCTTAAAATAATCTAAATGCATAGGGCAAATTAGTTGATCAGGAGAAAAGTCTGTCATGCAAATTCAGTTCTTACAGAACCTTCCTGTCATACTCATCAATGACAGCCTAAGTGGGTCACCAGAGTGGATGGCCCCTGTTAATTTATTTTCTCAGACATGCAATACATATTCATGACATCCTGCTGTTTGTCTGTCACCTCAAAGAAACTCTCCATCTCCTCCAAATTATAATTAATGAAAATATGCACAGTTAGGCTTGGGGGGTTGGAAGAAGAGATACTGGTATTATATTGCAGGGAGTTGCAAGGTATTGGTATCAGCAGTTGTTTACTAATGTGGTAGAGGAAAAACGTTACTTTACCTGGTGTCTTCTCTATTCCTTCTTCCAAACAACTGAGGTAAAAGATCATGTAACAAAAATTAAAATAAAACTTACAAGTATGTGTATATAT
>NW_009711877.1:0-9030 GCF_000703405.1 Apaloderma vittatum
CCAGGTCGTTACGCCTCGATAGGCAACATTGCATCATACCTGGAGAAGTATCAACCACATGGTAGCAATCATAAACATTAGGATATGAACAAGATTTCCTGTCCTTCTAAATACTTAGATATTTTAACAGTAGATATAAACCTTTGTAATTATTTTTTCTCTTTTTCTCTTTTTTTTATTATTATTATTTTAAGCTTTTTCTCACACATCAGCCCTCTTATGCATTTTTCAATATCACCTACTATTAGAGGCACTAAAGATTTGCCCTGCCCAGTCATATATTCTGTGATCCAAAGACAGTAATTTTTAGAGTGCTTTTCATGATATCTCTTTAAAGAGGATAAAATCAAAGAATTCCATCTTCTAGCCTACACTCAAGTGTGAATTGACTAAAGAATTTAATTTAGCAGAAACTGAGATGTTAAGAAAAACATGAATAACTAAGACCTTCATTGTTCAGATGCTTACAGTGTGCATTTTGATCTTGTATTAATCTGGAATCAAAACTACGTCCAACTATGTTATTCCCAAAGGTATCATCTTTCAAATTATCTCTTCTAGAAATAAAATTACTTTCATTAATCTTATTTGTAGGATGTGAAAGTTATAGACAGCGATAGTACTCAGTTAACAATGGTAAGGGATACTCAACTCAGCATCCTGTTAGAATATATGGACAAATATATTAACTACACATTCTTCTTTGAAAATGTAGCATTTGGCTACTATGAGGAGAGTAATGAAATCTTGAAAGGGATTGGGATCTTAGAACAAGTGATCTTGGACAGCACAACTTAATAGTTATAATGGTTCTTATTCTTCCAAAGAAGGAATAGAAAATGAGTGTAAGAAAACACTGTGTCTTCTCCACTTCTATAGGAAAAATAATTAAAATAATAATTCTGCTGATCAAATCCTGCCATCTTGCTGGATTTAAATAAAGGAGTTATTGATTCTCTTTGTCTGCTTTTACTAAAAAATGTTTCAAATAAGGAAAGCTGGGGGAAAAGGAGAAAGCAAAGGAGAAAGAAAGTTGCAGGAGATGCAGAAAGAAGAAAATTATGTTCATTTCACCCTACTTCCTGCAGTGCTTTATTTTTCTACATTTAGTCATCCAATGGGATAAACACAGGAACTCTCAGCCTTCGTGTGCTGTTTGTGTATTTTCACCACTATGTAGGAGGGGAACATTTCAATTGTTTCTAGGAAAGAACGCTTAACCAACAAATTTAACAGAATTTCTAGCATTTATCATTTAAGTGATAGTCACCAGCTAAATATCAGAACTGCTAAAGCTATGTTTATTTTGTATAATTACGCAGTATGGCTTTCCCAAATGGCTTGACATGGTAATGTATCTCTATTACAAATGAGAACATTGACACAAGTTAATAGTCAGAAAGTTCAGGAAATTCACTTAAATACAACCTCCCAAATATTTATGGTGATTGCTTTTTTTCCCCTTCTTTTTGCATAAATGTAAACATGTTTTATTTTTAAAGATAAATGCAATGTCATTTTGCATCCACAGCCTGCTTTAGTGATGAAGAAACTTATAAGCCAGGAGCAAGAAGAGATGTGGCTAGAAGGAATTCTAATCTGTGGCCATGCAACTTATTTTTGATGTTGTTTGATATGCGTTGAAATGACCTACCAAAGTTGTTCTTAAAACCTCTTGTATTTTCAGCAAAAGAAAATCTCCTCTTGTTTAATGAAAACATCAGAAGGGTAAATACTTGGCACTAGAGAGTGGGGAAAAAAACCACAAACAAAACAAAAAAATGACAAATTGAAATGCATACATTAAAAAAAAAAAAGATATCAATGTGATTCCATTCAGATTCACAGAAATAGTAGGGGAAAAATAATAAACAACTATGAAGACATCAGGGAGCAAATGAGGATAATTTTTGGTTATTTGCTTCATAATACATTCTAGTTTCTAGGCAGAATCAAGGTAGCTATGTGTTGGTTTTCAAAGCACTAAATACCACGGAAGTTAAGATCAATGGAATACAGAAGTGAGTACATGTACCATTCACTTGAAATAGACAGTTTAGCAGTTGCTTTCACTCACTGTGGTTACTGCAGGGGAATTGGACTGGATAAGCTTTAAAGGTTCCTTCCAACCAACACATTCTATCATTCATTCTATGATTCACGTTGATGTCATTCTTGGAACTGATATCTTCAAACAGAAGATGCTTACAGAAGAGGCACCTGAACTTGAAACCATTTGAGAGAAGACCCTATAAATACATCTAATTTTTACAACCTTTCTGTGTACCAGAAAATTAGATCCCCTGATTCACATCTCAAAATTGATGTCCTTATGTATTTTAAGCCATAGTGAGCTCTAGAAAATCTTAGCTAAGTCTTGTCTAAACAAGTTATGAGTGGGTACTCAAATCTTATTTTCTGTAGTGAACAAATGAATAAAGATTCAAGGAATTTTTTATGTTACTTGGATCATTTTTTTTTTTTTCTGAAACACGTTCTGATTTTTGTCAAAACAGGAAAGCATGCATTTTTCATCTCTTTTTTCCACTCCCACACAACATCTAGTGCTGTCATTTTATATCCAGTCCCAAAGATACATTAGTAGTTTATGTAGTTGTTTGGAAAGTCAGCCACTGAAAAAAATCCTGAACTTGATACAAGCTTGATTCCAATTCAGAACATATTCACACAAATAGCTATTAAAAGAGATCTTATTTATTGGATATTCATATTATACTTTAGAGAACTGGAGAGGTATCAGAGAAGTTCATGAAAAGAGTCTTCACAAAGAGATGAAATAGTAGATTTTGCTATCATGAAATGTAAGTTCTGTTACCAGCACATATTAAAGAGAGTTAAACATTAAGATTCATTTTTAACATTAAATATTTTGTATGGCTGGAACTTATGCACTTTACATATAAAACACTTTAAAGGTCAGGAAATCAATCACCCATGTTTTACTTGTCATGCCTATTAGTTTAAGCCAATATAAAATAAAGAATACTTCTTTGTATTACAGTTCTGTCTTGGCCTGATTGATCCTCTATAAAGCTATTATAAAGGTCACAGTATGGTAAGCCAAAGACTACTGGGGAACAGGAGGGCACAAGGTAAGATAAACATGTCACCTATTCTGGAATGAAGCCAAGCTATTTCCTACATTTGGAAGTGAATGTTAGCTAAAATCAAACTTCATGTTGGTGTTAAAGGTCTTCCTGTATTTTCATTGTCTGTCCTTATTTTCCATGATTTATACATCATAACCAAATTCTTATTGGGTTGATCTCTGTAAAACATGAGATAGATTGATAAATGTTAGCATTGTCTCTTGCAAAATCGCTTGCACAATGTGAATTCATATTGGATACTTATGCAATCATACCACTTACGTACATGGTGAGCATTTTAAACATTTGGAAGAATAGTTTAAATAAATTTTAAATCATATTTATAGTTCATATATTTATATATATTATACAAAATCTATAATCAATACATTGATAAAATTGTCATGGATATAATTATACATACATATAGAAAGACATACAAAAAGAGTATGTACATCAGCTGTATATAAACTGAAAATGAGTGACTGAGTAATTAGGTAGGGTGAATGAAACATTTAATACATATGACTGTAGCATTAATAAAGTAGACAAAAGTTAGACTTTGTGGTGTATAACTATTAATTTTTTTTTTTGTCAATAACTACATATTATGTCAAAAACCATATACAAGAGGGGTTGTTGTGTTTTTAGGGGCATTTTTCATTTCAGACCGTATGAATTAGTTCGATAGGGTCATTAGTTCATGAGTTCAGTAATCTATTATTGCAATTGTTTCATGTAGTTAATTGCTAAGATTTACATGCTAATATAACAGTATACTTTTTTTTTTATTTCCTGAGATTGCTGATGGGTTCAAAGACATTTTCTTAAAAGGAAACATAAAATAATTTCTTAACAGCATAGTTGACTCTAGCAATGATACAAATGCATTTCAGGTCCCATCTACTCAAAGAATATAGATTTTGATTCTATGACCAAAATGAAATATTGAAGAAAAATATAGATTTTATAAAAATTATATTTCGAGATTTTTTTCTGATTTTGTAGATTAAGTGTATGAATAACATAAACATCTAATTACATACACTCAAATATCCTTGCATGGTTTTACTGGGCAGTTTAACACTTTACCACTCTCTTTGAAAAATAATCAAATAGGAATACACAATTGGAAAAAAATAAATTTTCAAAACGTTGCAGAAGCTTCTTTAATGTTTCTGTAACTCCATATTTCATGGTTTTAAGTTGAAAATGCCAAAGAAAATATTTTGATATTATTATATTATTGTCTTCCTTTGTTTCTGCCAAGGCTCATAATTGAATTTGTATGGAATTCATGAAAAGTTTCAGTTCTACAGAAGATCTATTTCTTGTGAAATTCATATTTCTGAAATATTTTGGTAAATTGCTTTATTTTGTCTGTGTAAATGATTACCAAATTATATATATTGGATTACTGTTTATAGGAATAATTGATAAAGGAATTAAGTTCAAATTGGGTAAAAACAAAAGAAAAAAATCTACCTCTCTTAAGCGAGGATTTTTAATGCATTTTACCATCTTACCCCTCTGAATACTTCCATTGTCATTTAGTTCAACGTAATAAATACCTAGGCCTGAATAAAACAGGAAGAGCTAGTCCACTTTATGAAGAAAATTGATATAGATACATTTGTCTTTAGTAGTAGATTCCTCTTTCTCGGTGTTAATAAACCTTTCAGAACTACTCCCCTATACTTATGAAAAACTGCCAGGTAAAAGGTTCCTGGTTTGATTTTATTGATATACAAAGCAGAGCACAAATACAGACAGGTCAACGTGTGGATTGAGAGTAGCCCTGTGGAGAAGGACTTGGAGGTGTTGGTGAATGAAAACCTGAACATGAATTTTCAATGTGCACTTGCAGCCTAAAAAACTAACTGTATCCTGGGCTGCATCAGAAGTGTCGCCACCCCACCTGTAGTACTGCATCCACCTCTGGAGACTCCAACATAAGAAGGATATGGACGTGCTGGAGCAGGCCCAGAGGAGAGACACGAAGATGATCAGGGGCCTGGAGCACCTCTCCTATGTGGACAGGCTGAGAGAATTGGGGTTGTTTAGGCTCAAAAGAGAAGGCTTCAGGGAGACCTTCTAGTACCTGAAGAGGACCTACAGGAAAGCTGAGGAGGGACTGTTTTCAAGGGCAAGTAGCAATAGGATGAGAGGCAATGCTTTTAAACTAGCGTAAGTCCTTGCCCATGGCAGGAGGGCTGGAACTAGATGATCTTTGAGGTCCCTTTCAACCTAAACTATTGTACAATTCTGTGAATATTATTTCTAGTTACTAATAGAGGGTAACTGGAGAACTTGAACAGAGTCACAGGCAAAATGGTCATGGGCAATTCCATGAAGAAAAGCAGTTGATGTCTAAGACATGGGTGTTACATCTATCTACCTTCTCAGCATACAACAACTAGAAGTTGGCACTTGTAAGGGATAGATGCGCCAATATTTGTCTTAAACATTTCTTCATATTTTAAAAACCCCCAACTTGATCAAAAAGAAGACCATTTTCTGGTCCTATGTGGCAAACTGGTAAGTGCCAAATGGTACGTGGTAGAGGAATCAGATAAGGCTAAGCAGGAAAGAGCTGCTTCAAACAGCCTTGGTGCTAAATATGCATGAGGGAAGGAGTCTTGCAAAGGTGAGATGGCCTTGCCTCGTAGCGTATTTGCCATGAAGATAAGGCAATCGCATATTGTCATAAACAACGAAGTACCCTGCTCCCCTACCTCACATACTGCATATCTGCATGCAGAAAAGTGTGTGCAAATTGAGGTGACATAAAGCAAGAAGTTAGACAAACATGTAGACAGAGATGAAGACAACAAGAAGTACAGGAAGAGAATTATTAAAAAAAATAATATTATGGCATTCTTGAACTCTCGTTGGCAAAACCAATGCAGAAACCCAGACTGGTGATCTCTGCCTCCTTCCCTCTGTCCCACTCTCTCCCTCCCTCTCTTTCTTCCTCTCCCTCCCTTCCTCCCTCTCTCCCTCTCTCCACACCACCCTCTTTACCCCTCCCTCTTTCCCCTTTCTCACTAAGTAATGACAGGTCTATCATACTGCTTGCTTAGTTTATAATTAGTTTCCTTCTTGTAATCATTAAGTATAATACTGCCTGTTCTAAGCTGTTATATGTCCTTTTACATTGTTATCATTAAGGTGCTGGTGTGTGATATCTAGTCTTTTCCTTTTTATCATTAAGTCATATTATATTGCTTTCTCTAATGCATCTTACAACTTAACCAATTATCATGAGTCCAATTTATACATTGTGAAAAATTAATGAATGTGTATGTAACTTGAGACTTGTCTCACCGTTGTCCACTCCACTGGGGAATTATAAATCTAAAACACTTTTCCCCTTCTCCTTGGCGAGACATGATAGCATCTTACTGTAGAAGTCATGTGAACCCGTTCATCTCCATGAGAGTAAAATGGAAGTTACAGACATAAATACTGGAGGGAAGGTATTTCTGAACTACTGAGTACATAGTCAAAACCAACTAAACGGGCAACTCAAAAAACAAACCCAGGGGAATACCTTGAAAAACCAATTGGGATACTCGGATACACAGATATGCTATAGTTATTAGTGTTGATGATTTAGGCACTCTTGTCATTATATAAAAAAATAAACTACCAGAGGCCCTGATGATAATTTGTATCAGAATAAGGCTTTAATCTAATAATAAAACTTGGATAAGGAGATATTAATCACTTGATTAAATAATTTTCTGGTCTACCAAAGAAGATATTTGGAGTTATCATGTTAATAATAAGTACTACAATATATACAAATATGTTAATTTTGGTAGAACTATGACCATTGAGTGTTATTTGGATGAACTTTATATGCCTTTGATGGAAATTTTGCACTGGAGACTTCTTATACTTCTTAACAAGATAAAAATTATCTCAACTGATTGACTAGGTATAGTTATTTTGAGATAAAATCCTGACACTAGGATACTATGAGGTAAAGGTAGAATAAAATGGGGACATTCTAGAGTGTAGGCTTCATCACAGAGTTCAGAGTATCACCACAGTATTTTCTGAAGGTTAAAGTCTCTTTAGTTCCTCGTGGTAAATCCATAAACATTAAAAGAAATAATTCTATGTAATAGAGCTGTCTTTAATATCTATCCCTGAATTATAAGAGCATAGGATTGACCACACTATTGTTCACTACAAGTCCCATAGCTCTCACTAATCCACTTTTCAATATATTTGTTTTATAACATAATAAAAGCAATATAATTAAAAGACATAATTTAAAATTCTTCTTTTAAAAGTGGAAACATGTTGGGAACATGATTAGAAAGGACATTGTGAATCAATGAATGTAATCAATTTTATGAACTTTTCATAAACTCATTAAACTCTGACGTAATATCATACTAGTTATTTTGGTTTAACATTTTATATGATCATTTGGAAAGTATGAGTGAACTTCAGTTGAATTAATGTCATGGGTGAAGCCTGCAGTAAAACATTCCCCCAAAGACTTTCGTTATATCTTCCCAGAACTAAATGACTGAATTAACCTAATATGAGCTGGAAAAAAAGTAATGGACTTTGCTTTGCCACTGCTGCTAACTTTGCTATATAACACTACTACTGAACTACATTAAGCAGCCTGTCTACGTGGGTTTGCATCCTGTCCCTTACAGTGGCCATAAGTGGATGTTCTGGGAAGAATCCTAGAACCATTTACGATGGAAAAGATCTTAAAGATCTCTGAGTCCAACTGCAAACCTATCAATGCCAGGTCCACTACTAAACCATGTCCTTGAGTGCCACATAGAATCATACAACAGCATAGACTGGAAGGGACCTTAGAGATCATCTAAACCAACCTCCCTGTCATGAGCAGGGATGCCTCTCAACTAGATCATGATACTCAAGGCTCCATCAACCTTGGCCTTGAACATCTTCAGGGGGGGGCCAGCCACAACGTCTCTGGGCAATTTATTCCAAAGTCTTGCCGCTCTCGTACTGAAGAATTTCTTCCTAAGGTCCAATCTAAATCTATTCTCCTTCAGCTTAAACCCATTTCCCCTTGTCCTATTGCTGGACACTCTTGTAAAAACTCCCTCCCCAGCCTTCCTGTAGGTTCCCTGCAGGTATTGGAAGGCAGCTATTAGGTCCCCCCGATGTACACATATGTAAGAGTAGGACAAACACGTAGTGATAATGCTCAGATTATTCTCCAAGGTCAAACAGGTTTTGTCTCAAGGACTTCTTAATATGGTTTCTATGTAATCAATAATCTTCCCTGAATTATTCATATATGGTCTTTTCTAGTTCCTTTCTGAAAACAGATATATTTTTTTTGTTTTCAATATCCTGCAGTAAGACCTACCCATTGGAAAGGGATTAATCATCTGGTTTACATCTGCAGTTTGATAGGTTCATTTGAATGACCATGAGTTTTGTAAATAAAGTTGATAATTGTACCACGCAATCTTCAGTCACATCCTGCCTTGTGAAACTTCTTGTGTTATTTATTCAGTCCTTTAAAATAAATGTTTTCACGTCTATGTATTAATTTCTGTCTTCTGTTGAATCAAATTTGAATTCTTATACCTTCTGCAAGATCACAGAATCACAGAATCACAGAATCTCACAGAATCACACAGAATCACAGAATGTCAGGGGTTAGAAGGGACCTCAAAAGACCATCTAGTCCAGCTCCCCTGCCAGAGCAGGATCACCTACAGTAGGTCACACAGGAAAGCGTCTAAGAAGATTTTGAAAGTCTCCAGAGATGGAGACTCCACAACCTCCCTGGGCAGCCTGTGCCAGTGCTCTGTCACCCTCATAGTGAAAAAGTTTTTCCTAATATTTTTGTGGAACCTCCTTTGCTCCAGCTTATATCCATCACCCCTTGTCCTGTCATTGGACGTCA
>NW_009711878.1:0-3505 GCF_000703405.1 Apaloderma vittatum
ATCCTCTTCCTCCTCAGGAGTCCCTCAGGGCCACAGTTTGCTTTGGGCATGCCCCTCACTGATGCTCGGTCTCTCTCCCCTCTCTCATGGGGCTCTACACGTACTGATGTATCCTGGACTTTCTTGCCACCATCGATCCCCTTCCTGCTATCTCAGCTATCACGAGGCTACAGGGAGAGGTTTTTCTCCAGCAGCCTTCTCCTTGTGCTCCAAGACTCTTCTCCCCCTCTTTAGAACTACGTTTCCTTGGTCTCCTCTCACCTCTCCAACCTCCAGCAGGAAAAAAAATAACACCTCCCCAACACCGCCTCTCTAAAGTTGTGCTCTGTGGTGAACTCACCACCGGCTGCCACAACAGAGGAGCCCCGAAGAAGAGATACAAGGACTCTCTGAAACAATACCTCACGTTTGGCCATATTGACTGCCATCAGTGGTCCACTCTGGCCTCCAGTTGGGAGACATGGAGACACACCATCCATAACGCTGCTGCCTCCTTTGAGAATGCACATAGAATTAGTCTCAGGGAGAGAAGACAACACAGAAAGAACCGTGCCTCACTGATGCCACCTAAGGAGACTTTCCGCTGTGCCTTTTGCAACCGGACTTGCCAATCCCGCATCGGCCTTTTTAGCCATCAGCGCGCTTGCAGCAAGTGTGGGTAGAGCCCTTCCCATATCTTCATTCACGAAGCCTAGCCATGGTGATGAGAAATGCTTAACAACAAACAAGAGGACTCCAAGAGCAGAAGCTTTTGAGTAACTGTTTTTTGAGAAATTGTTGCTTATCACAAACCGTTCACATCATAAAGAGATTCGACCATTTATCTTGTTTCCATTCATACACATTTTGCAAGGGAGCAAAACTGCGTCCCACAGCAGGTATTGTGTTTTAGTCAAAAACCTTGGCATTGTCTCCATTGCGTCTTAATTTTCTAACAATGTGTGTGGACTCTTACTTCTGTGGAAGAATGTTACAAATGGGTAAATCCAAAGTAAAAATCCTGCAGTGGTCAAGAAGATTTGCGTAGACTCACAATTCTAATAGGATCATTAACACTTCATCCTCTTTAGAGACATGATGGGAAAAGTGATTCTTTGCCCTACCTGTCTGCAGCTTTCTCCCACAGTCCATGCTTAAGCAAACTGCATCTGGTTTGGATCTCCTGGAAGCCCTCACAGATGCAAATCCATAGCTGGTGTGAGTTGCATTGCCTCTCTCACTGGAACTAGACTGGCTTGCAACAGCTGAGTCCCTGGCCTACAGCCTTTGAATTCTTCTGCATTTATTTCAGGAGAGACTGAAAAACTGTACATGTCCATGACTACGTCCACTAATTTCTATGAGGGAAAAATTCAGCACTATGCTGGGAATGCAAATGTGTGATCCCCAAACACAAAACACTCTCAACTAAATTATGGCACTGTTCTGAAGACACCCAGACAGACCTACTGTTAATAATTATGTCAAAACGAAACTTTCCTGTTTTTGCAAAAACTGGGTTTTGTCTATATTATATACTGAGATGAGTGTACATTTTAACATGTATTTCATGCAAACAGAAAGTGTGGTTTGGCCACTGTCTTCCTCAGCAAATAAAGGATATAGGGTTTCTCAGTGAGGCATAAATAGTTATTCTGAATTCATAGTACATTTTTATACTCAGTGTTTCCTGTCAGTATTCTCTGAATGTATTGTGGGAATCACATTTAACTACAGAAGCAAATTATGCTAGTGGTAGTTGGCCAAGGTCTGTCACCTTTCTTCTGGAGACTGATGAGGATATTGTGATTTTTGCCTACAGAAATGAGAATAGTGTCTTTCTTGGTACTTCTAAGTAGTTATTAGAATGATTAGTAAGTGTAACTCCTTAAAGGGGTGATATTCAGACCATATAAACAAATTCAGAGCTATTATTACAAATAATGCATACTAGAAGAGCAGTGGAAGAGAAATGTGGGATGATTTTTTTTTAATCTGGTATTAATTATCTCTTGTGTACCATCTGTAGCGAGTTAGGGCTGAGCCAGCCACTTAACATGGACAGATGCTCTCTAACCCCCTCTCCACCCACAAATGGGAAGGAAAAAGGAATGAGGCAGAGAGACTTACAGGTTAGAGAAGAAAAACTAGAACAGCTTTAATGAAACAATAATAGAAATAATAGTGGAATGATAAAAGCAAAGAACTATATACAACTATAGATAGTAGCCCGATATCAAACCCGACTCCCTCCTCCGATATCAATCCCCACTGGTGCTGCAGAGCAGGAGGCACTGGGGCAGCCCCAGGCTCAGTGGCAGGGGGAGCTGGATACAGGAGCTGGATTCGGGAACTCAGGATCCGGATCAAAAGCAGCAGGTCAGATGGAGTCCTCTCTGGACACCGGCCACTGCAGAAAAGGGCAAAGAAGGAAGGATGAAACTCTTGTGATCACTCAGTTTATACTAAATATGACGTATATGGAATGGAATACTCTCGTTGGTCACCTGTCCTGTCTATTACCCCCCGGAGGTGCCACCCTTTACTTCCTTGTGACCCCTCTCACTACCTGGCACCCACAGCGTGGCACACAAGAGCCAGCAGTGGCCTTGGTCACTGTAGGAATAAGTATCAGCAAGAGCCTTTCTGCATCCCAGTCCCAGGCAGTAGCTGTAAACATCAGGTTTTGTCACTGCCAGGAGCACACACTGTCTGCAAAAACATTCTGCTGACTTCAGAAAGTGCAGCCTTTTAGAAGAGACTAAACTGGAAAGTAAAAATCACTGAACAGAATTGAAGTTTTTAGCTAAAACCCAGGACAAGCATCATATAAATTTGTCACCTAAGAGCAGAAAGGAAGTAAAATTAATTACTTTTCCTGTAACAGAGAGGATAAATGGTGTCCCACACCATTTGTGATGGCCTACATGAATTCAGGCCCTCAGTGGCTTACAATTTAGTGTACCTTTGCCTGAAAGAAAAGATGAGAGGTTTTCAAGTGCAGACTAAACTTCACGAGGCAGATTTAGCAATAATTCATGCATTGTTTAGAATGTATTAAAAAGCCTTGATATGCCAAGCTCTTGCCTGAGGAGAGGCTGAGTTTGATAATATTCTTGTCAATGCAGGAAGGAAGAATACTATCATTTAGTTTCAAAGACATTGTGTGTGAGCCCCACCATAGATAGTAGGTACTGATTGGCATACTACTGATAGATACCCTTACGTATATTCTTCTGTAATTGTTCACAGCATTGGGTTGGTGGAAGAAATCAATGTTCAAAGCAAGAAAATATATCTGATCACAAGGGTTTATAGTAGGCAGAGCTGCAGCATGAAATCCTACAAGTCCAATTATTAACTAGTTAGCTGCTAGAGGTCTAATGCATTAATTGACACTTATGTCACTTGTTTATAAATGGCCATGAAAAGCATACTGTGAAAAGCATACTGTGCTCTATTTGATTTGCCTGGCTAGATTTCTGCAGCAGGGGATTGTAGGGGCAGCTTCTGCAAGAAGCTGCTA
>NW_009711878.1:3620-19831 GCF_000703405.1 Apaloderma vittatum
AGGAATGCCTCTGTGAAAGCATGTTTGAAAAGCGGGGGAAAAAGAACTGCACCACACAACAACTGGCAGAGAGAGGGAGAGACGAGTGAGAATATGTGAAGACACCAAGGTCAGTGAAAAAGGAGGGGAAAATGTGCTCCAGGTGCTCAAGCAGAGAGTCCCTTGAGTTGTGGTGAAGACCATGATGAAGCAGTCTCCGCCTCTGCACTCGATGGAGGTGGTGGACGTGACGGGGTGTAGATGTCCACTTGCAGCCCATGGAGCACCCGCTGGAGCGGGTGGATGCCTGAAGGGGGCTGTGACCCTGTGGGAAGCCTGCACTGGAGCAGGCTCCTGCTAGAACATGTAGCCCTGGGCTTCTGCCCAGAACCTGTAGAGAGAGAAGCCCACATTGGAGCAAGCTGGGTGGCAGGACTTTTGTGACACCATAGGGGCCTCATGTTGAAGTCGTTTCCCCTGCAGAACTGCACCCCACGGAGAGAGACTCATGTTGGAGAAAGTATGTGAAGATTGTCCCCTGAGAGAGGGACCCCACAATGGCCCAGGGGAAGAGTGAGGAGTCCTCCCCTGGAGGAAGAAGGAGTGGTCGAGACAACACTAGATGAGCTGACTGCAAACCACATTCTGTGTCCCCCTGTACCACTCAGCGAGAGGAAGTGAATAAATTGGCATTGATGTTAAGCCTGGGAAGAAGGGAGGGCTGGGGGGAAGGTGTTATTTTTAAGACCTGTTTTTGTTTCTCATCACTCTTCTCTGATTTTGATTTTTAACTAATTTCCCAAAAATCAATTCTGTTTTGCCTTGAATGGTAGCTGTGGGTATTCCCCCTGTCCTTATCTCAAACCATGGGCCCTTCATTATATTTTCTCCCATGTCTAGCTGAGAAGAGGGAGTGATAAAGTGGCAGTGGTGGGCACCTGGCCACCAGCCAGGGTCAAACGACTACACATGCTTAAAACATAATATCACTAGATTTTATAGAAATGGATGAAGTCACCATTTTAAATCAAAGTACTCTGAATCATTAATTTAGAGAAATTCAGACACACATGGCCTCCTAACTTTTAGTTTATTCAAATTTGAAATTCCAAAGCTCAAGTGAAATAGAAGCATTTCCCATTTGCAGTGGGAAGAAGGCAAAAAGCACATTGGAGTGGGAAACGAAAGACATCAATTAAAATCAAAATGGAGCATGAAAAAGAAAAAAGAAAGGTTCTTCAGGCAGCAAGCACATCTCCCTGATACTATTCTGAACATTTTCTTTACTTACTGATGGATTAGAGTGATCGTCTGTCCATCTGTACTCTGGCAGTTTATAATTTACTTTGCTTTTGAACATTTTACCCATTATCCTTCACAACTTATTTCAGCTGTCACTTTAATAAATGTAACCTTTTTCAAAAGATGAAAACAATGGAAAACATTTTTTTTCCCTCTCTCTTGAGGGTCACTGAAAATCTGGAGGATAGGGCACTGCTTTGGCAGCGTTTCAGTGATGAAATTTGACACTGGGGAGTCACTCCACGCCCATCCATGCTCTCTGAATTAACATATATCTAACTTTTTAGTATCAGAAATGTCTAGCTTGATTTTCACTTCAAAGAGATCTTGTCTCTGTGCCGAGGTCAGTTCGTAACTTGAATTTGCAGAATAATGTGCAAATGGCACCCTGATGGTGTTCTGTAACACGTGTGCTGGCCTGATGATTAAAAGTGGGTTTTACTCATTAAAAGCAGAAAATGTCCTAGTAGTTATTTTCTCAGGAACAGAGAGTGGAGCTCTACTTCTTTTTAGAATTTCCAGTTTATACTGGAAAATAATCACAGCATTACGTTTTGTCCTTCTAAGATGTTTTGAGGATGATACACAGATAACACATTTGGACTCTGTCGTTGGTAAGTACGTAGCTTAAAAACACTTGTTTGCCGTAACAAGAAAATTAAAAAAATGAAGACTTATTACATACTGAATATGTATTAGGGGTTTTTTTATGACCAGAAAAGACCACCCACAAACATCTTCATAAGGCAAAGGCTTACTTCTGATGTCTCCAGCATGACTGAGTCCCTGGAAAAGGAGTGGACAGCTTCCAGCTTGGCTTAAGTTGTGTGGCCCTTGCTATAGCTCACTGAGTAATCCTGGATAATATACAATTTATTGGCTGTTTGGAGGCTCCTGGGATCTTCAAACCTGTTTAATAAGCATCTCAAAGCAGCAGCTCTCCCATAATAATATTGCTACCATACTGCAGAGTGCTATTGCTGTAATGATGTATTATGGAAAATGTGGTGCTGGCCAGAAAATCACCAAGGGAACTCCAAAAATGTTATTTAACCTTTTGTTAGTTTAAAGGCTCCAATATTATTTAATTTATTTATTGTGAGGAAAGAGGCTGAAGTCAATTACACAATGGACTGTGAGATCTATAATATGAGTTTCATCTCTGTGATAAATTATGGATATTGAAAGGCAGAGATTTAAGCTTTAAAACCTGCATCTAAAAGCTGACAAGGTACAGCATAATTTGTATTAGTGACAGGTATTGCTGTTCAAATGAAAAAAAATAATGAAAATTAAAACTGTGGTCATTCCCACTGCAAAATCTAGTTAGGAATTGTCAGTCTAAGTCTTTGTTTTTTCATTAGCAAATCCCAGCAGAGGCTACTGGAATTTATGCATAAAAAAAATTTTCTTTTTATTTTTTTAAAACATTTTAAAACAACTCACTTCAACAAGCACAATGCTTTGTGCATTATTAAAGTAAGTACAAGCTGCATTAAAAAACATGAACTATTTAAATCTATTGAAGTCAATTGCCTTATGATACTCTACAGAAGCTGAGGATTAGATTTAGAATGTCTGAAGAGAAAAAGTAGTTTCCTGGGCAAGAGCTTTCAAAGGTGCAGAGAGATCTCAGCAAACAGTCTTTTGTATGAGCAGTTACAGCATTGAATGTATCAGCAGGCGTTGAGTCACAAGGAATTTCGGTACTTGTCCTGTGACTACTGGGAATTATTAGCTGCTACAAAGCATTGAAATTAAATGCCAGCCCACTTATTTTGCTAGCATACGTGCTCTGTACAATCTTGTAGCCCAGAGGGCAAAGTTTGCTGCTGGTTGAAGTATAGTGGCACGTTTATTTACAGTGAAATGAGTGAAATCAGAAGAGTTTTTTTTGTTTGTATGTTTGTTTCATGGAATACAGGGTGTTTGCTTTGGCTGTAATTCATCCTTGTGCAAGTGTTTGAATTACACAGACTAGGTACTTGACTGGATGACTGAAACTTTTTATGCAAAAGCAAAACTCACATATTTCTATTCTTGCTGTGAATGACATCCAATTTGCACTGGCAATCAAAAGAAGAGCCACAGGCACACAGAAGGGCAGTAACGTATGTAATGTCTCAGTAGCCTTCAATTGTCTCCACTTTAAATATATTAATTATATACAACCATTTTTATGTGTCTTGGTTGTAATTACAACTCTGGATGAGATGCTGTTAGGGGAGTAAGACAACTCAGAATATATCCTATATTCTGTGTTTTCATCCAGTGTTAAAAAGACTCAGTGTCTGAACCTGGGCTGTTCAGATCTCGAGTCCATGTGAGATGAATACACACATACAAGTTCACTGAGATGACAGGAGTTATTTCTGACCAGGGAGACTTAAGTGAGGACAAGATCAGTGAACATAAAGTATGCCTATATCTTTGTTATCAGGATATTCATAAAAAAAGAAACCTCATCCTACCTTGGCCCAGATCTTCCATTTTTAATATTCTGTGTCAGTATCTTCATGAGCAATTCAAATTATATTGCTAGGTGACACTTTGCTTGACTACAGTTCAAGGTTGTGCCAGTGAAGATAAAGTTATAGTATGTGGCATCTTGGGCTACTTCAGGATGCTGAGGTAGGTGGAAGAAATTCCAAAATCAGGCATTGAATGACCAAGGGAAAACTGAGGCAGGAGTGAATGCTGAATCATGTGAACGGTGAAAACTGATGAGGTATATATCCATGGTATGCATGTATATGCATTTTTGTAAATTCAGATACTATACAAGCAGACAGAGCTGCAGATAAAATACTCCAGGAGAGTTTTTCAGAATACTTTGGTTTGAAGTTCAGAGTCTGTATATTTGTTACTGGAAGCATTTGAAACCTTATTTCTTCCTCGCTGTCAATATACTGAGGTAAATCTAACCTTTTTTTTGGCCTGTGTCTAAGTGCATACTCTGTGCTGCATCCTCATCTCCATCCTTTTTTTCTCCAGTTGCCTGGAGTAGGAGGCTGTGATGGCATACACCACAGCTCTCTCCCTCTTCATTCTTCTGTATTCCCTTCCATGAGAAACTGTGATGAAGACCAGGAATACCTAATGTGCTAGATTCGTTCTGGCATGTGGTCTTCAAATTTAGTCTCAGAGCTGAGAATCACAAGGTTCCCTCAGCTTCCACACTTTAAATGATGCCTTTGTTTGCCAAATTAAAGGGTATTGAGCACATAGCATTTGTATGTAAGCACCTGTGGTTCACTAAGTGTAGTAATAGTTATACCCATTTGTCTTGGAACCACTGTCCTTGGCAACTAGTGTAATTAATTGGGAATTAATGAATGCATTATACTCGACCTCATAGGTAATACGGGACAGATTCTGACACCTCTATCATACCTGTTTAGAGGGTTTGGAATTTGAAACAGGACTATTCCCTTTATGTGTGCTTCTCTGAGAGCAGCAGCTAGAATCTTGGTGAGGATGCTTCCTGTCGGCACTTGGGATTTATCACATGGCTGGTATGCCATGCACTAAAGGAGCACAACTAGTCAGGCCATAGCTTTATCCCACATTCACTTCCATTTTAGAGCCAGTACTGAGGCTACAATAAAGAAAGCCTTTATTCCCTCCGTTCCTTGGAAAACACTGTGCCTGCTTGTGTTGTCTGTAGGCAGAATTCTGCTGGGAACTCTCAGGGGTACAGTGCTGCTCTGAACGTCTCTGCAGTTGACATACAGCCCTGTAAGTTAGTGTTGATTAGAGCCCTGCATCTAGAAAGTCTATTCAATGATACAGTTTTATACCTTGCAGTCTTCTTTTATACCTTGCAGATGCTTCTCTGCTTCTCGCTCTTTACATAGGCTAAAAATATCTACCCCCATATACTGGATATGGTAGATACCAATCTTTCTTGGCTCAGCTGTTACATCTTTCCAGCGGAAAAGCAACCACCCAATTATACACACTCATAAATTAACTTGACAGCCTGCATACTGAAACTGCCATGCCTTCCTGAGCTGTTTAAATTTTTCATGAGTTGTGAGTCCCTGCAAATAAAGGCCAGAAAGGAATATTACAAACCCCTACAGAAACTGCCTTTCTTTTTTATTTTTCAGGCTTACTGGCAGCACACTCCACGAGGTGGTAGTTACAAGCTTCTCTTTCTCGGTGGAGTCATTACGATAAAGAAGCCTCCTGTGCTCTCTCTCATATAAACATATTCTTAGCAAGACAGCTGAGATCACTGCTGGATCATTCATCATGTTAGAAAAAAATGCTGCATATAGAAATTTGAAGGCAAAGTTTATAACTGAAAATAGGGAGGATGTTTCTCCATGCTTCCCTCCCTCAACCTTCTTGCTCTCTGGCATCTGAATTGTGAAAACTGAAAAAGTTGGGTAAGTAAGGACCACTGATTAATCCCACAAATACAAAGTGTGATCTTCAGGATCTGCTGAAGGAGTGCAAGGAAATACATGACAATAAATATCTTGTTTACAATACATGACAATAAATGACAATAAACAGCTGATTCTGCCCTGCTCTTAACACCTGTCTCCTTTTCAGATCATCACCCCCTAGAAACAGAAATAGTCTCAGAAATTAGGTGTTCTCAGTTACCTCTTACTGATATGCTCTATCAGTTCCCACTTGCCTGTGCTTTGTCATGTGTATCCTGATATTCTTCCTTTCAGAAGCTTTTAACTTGGACCATCTTTGGATGATTTATTTCCAAGGCTGAATAGATGCAGGGTGCAGAATGTCATTTTGAGTTCTGATTCCAAAGGACATAGGAGTAGGCTGAGTTTTATTTTGCTGACTTCAGATATTGTGGTTCTCTCTTTAATTATGCTATGACAGCTGTCTTACTGGAGGACCCTCGGAAAAGACCCTGCATTGGGGAAGTCGGATGTCTTTATGTGGAAAATCTCCTTAGTATTTTTATGAATGGACTCTTTACCCTGACTTTATCCAGCTGTAGACAGTCTCCTGTGCAACTGCCTTGTTGCAGTGTCTCAGTTTTAGAAGGCTGCTAGTAACTGTTTGCATTGATGGTGCTGAACGGAGCATGGTGCCCAGGGTAAGATGCACCAGCTTTGCTGCAGGTTTACTGAAGGCTGAAAACAGGACAAGCCCTCAGGGGCTGAAAGCACCCCGGCGTTTGCACCACGAAAACTCCTCTGCGTAGAATGTGCTCATAGCACAGTTTTAAACCATGAAGCTACACTGACCCTGTGCTCTGCAAGGTGCCAGTTTGGTGCCACATTTGGATTCACAGAAGTGAAGGCTTGCAGGTTGATGACACAGTTCATCCATGCTTGACTGCGCACAGAGATAATGCCTATTCCTTTCACTCGTATGATAAACAATAATTATTCTTTCTTCACACTGCAGAGTGGTCAGATCTATTTTTTTTTCCAGCACCATATATGAACTTTGAAATATCTTTTTTTTTGTCTCTGCAGTTTGTAGCACAGAGCATTTCTGACTTTTTATACAAACCTGATTTTTAACATAACCCTAATTTTTACGTAAGAGAGGTAGCCATTGCTTGATGTGAAGTTGCTGAGTCAACAGAAACAATAAACAAAAGGAGAAAAGAAGTTAATTTATTCCAATTTTACAGTTGAAGAACTAGAAAGTTGTGATTGTCTGTCACTTTTAGGTAGCTTCTTAACAGATAATTCTGTCCTTTAGCAAAGAGGTGAATTGTGATGCTAAAAAATAATGCCATGTCAGTTAACTTTTCCTTGAGAAATTGCCTCCCAAAAAATTTCCGCTACTTTTTTTTCAGTCTGCCTTTGTTCCTCTGTTAAATTCTTAAGAAAATTAATGGGAGTGGCACAACTTACTACTTTCATGTCAATTTTGAAAGTCTCGTGCTCCAGTTTAATCCTGAGGAATGGCAAAACTTATCATTTGAAAGAATGTTGACTCCATGTAAATGAAGATCAGACATTGATTTTTAGAATCACAGAATCACAGAACTGTTGAGGCTAAAAAAGACCTCTGAGATCATCAAGCCCAGCCTATGACCCAACACCATCACATCAGCCAGACCACGGCACTAAGTGCCACATCCAGCCTCTCCTTAAACACCTCCCGGGACCATGACTCCACCACTTCCCTGGGCAGTGCATCCCAGTGCCTGAGCACCCTCTCCATGAGGAAGGGCTGCCTGAGATCCAACCTAAACCTCCCCTGACACAGTTTCAGGCCATGCCCTCTCATCCTGTCACTGGTTGCGTAGGAGAAGAGCCCGACCCCCACCTGACTGCACCCTCCCTTCAGGGAGTTGTAGAGAGTGATAAGGTTCCCCCTGAGTCTCCTCCTGGCTAAACACCCCCAGCTCCCTCAGCCTCTCCTCACAGGACTTTCCCTGTGGTCCCTTCCCCAACCTCATTGCTCTCCTCTGGACCCGTTCCAGCACCTCAAGACCTTTCTTGCAGTGAGAGCCCCAGCCCTGCACACAGGACTCACCAGTGCTGAGCACAGGGGCAGAATCACAGCCCTGCTCCTGCTGGCCACACTGTTCCTGACACAAGCCAGGATGCCATTGGCTTTCCAAGCCACCTGGGCACACTGCTGGCTCATGTTTAACCGGTTGTCACCCAGCACTCCCAGGTCCCTGTCCACCAGGTTGCTCCCCAGCCACTCCTCCCCCAGTCTGTAGCGCTGCAGGGGATTATGGTGGCCAAAGTGTAGGACCCTGCACTTGGTCTTATTAACTTCATCCCATTGGCCTCAGCCCATTGACCCAGCCTGTCCAGGTCCCTCTGCAGTCCCTTCCTACCCTTTGGCAGATCAACACTCCCCCCCAGCTTGGTGTCATCTGCAAACTTACTAAGGGTAGACTCAATCCCCTCCTTCAGGTCATCAATAAAGATGTTGAACAGGACTGAGCCCAGCACTGATCCCTGGGGGACACCACTGGTCACCAGCCGCCAACTGGATGCAGAACCATTCACCACCATTCTCTGAGTCCAGTCATCCAACCATTTTTTTACCCAGCAGAGGATGCACCTGTCCAAGCCATGGGCTGCCAGCTTTTCCAGGAGGATGCTGTGGGAGACCGTGTCAAAGGCTTTGGTGAAATCAAGGTAGACCACGTCCACAGCCTTACCCTCATCCACTAGGCAGGTCACCCAGTTATAGAAGGAGATGAGATTGGTCAGGCAGGATCTTCCTTTCTCAAACTCATGCTGGCTGGGCCTGATCCCCTGGTTGTCTTCTACATGCTGCTTGATGGCACTCAGGATGATCCGCTCCACAACCTTGTCAGACACTGAGGTCAGGCTGACAGCTCTATAGTTCCCCAGATTCTCTTTCTGGCCCTTCTTATGGATGAATGTCGTGTTGGCCAAGTCATTTGGGACCTTCCCATTTAGCTAGGATTGACGATAAACGATAGAGAGAGTCTTAGCCTGTTCTTCTGTCAGTTCCCTCTGCGCCCTAGGATGAATCCTATTCAGACCCATGGACTTATTTGGATCTAAGTGGCACAGCAGGTCACTAACTACTTCCTCCTGAGTTACAGGAGGGGTATTCGGTTCCCCATCCCTGACTACCAACTCAGGAGCCTAGTTACCATCAGGATAGACAGTCTTCTTCTTAAAGACTGAGGCAAAGAAGGTGTTAAGTACCTCAGCCTTTTCCTTATTTTCTGTTTCTGTGTTCCCCCCCTCATCCAATAGAGAATGGAGATTTTCCCTGACCCTCCTTCTGTTATTAAGATATATATAAAAGCACTTTTTGTTATCCTTTACAGAGATGGCCAAATTAAGTTCTAACTGAGCTTTCGCTTCTCTAATTCTTCTTCTGCATGACCTTACAACATCCTTAACTGCTTTCTGATTCACTTACCCCTTTTTTCTAGAGTTGGTACGCTCTTTTTTTTCCCCCTGAGTTCTTGAGAAAGCTCCCTGCTCAACCACATCGGACTTCTTCCCTGATAGTTCATTTTACTGTGCACAGGGACAGTGCAAATTTCATCTTAAAGTAAGCCCAGCCTTCCTAGGGTCCTTTGTTTTTAATGCACTGCTTCACAAATTTGAATTCCATAGTTATGTTGAAATCTATAGTCAATATTTCTCTAAATATCAGTGCTGCCTCAGGCCTAGATCAGGCATGTTTGAGGAACAGGGCAAAGCTGCTGCTGATACCTCATAGTAGCAAATTTTGGAAATCATACAACTGTGCAAAAAAACCAGAAAAGCATAGACAGTTAGATTAGATGGATGATAGATAGATAGATAGATAGATAGATAGATATGTATGTCTGCAATTAGAGCAGTTGCTAAGAAAATAACACAGCATGTTTATTAGCTTTTTGAGTTGTGCATAACCTCCTTCATAGTTTTCAAAAAGTGAGCTGTAGAATTGAGAACTTGACTTGAAACCCGTTGTGTTGCCATTATGACTTCATCTGAAAAGCTGTGATTTGTATTGCTTGCTTCATATCAGTGTTAGTTCTAAATCATAATAATCTAAAATGAGTTTTCTGTGTCAATTACTGTGCTTTTAATTTGCCTCAGAGCTTACTTTCACAGTGCAGACTCATCTAACTGAGAATGGCACTGACTCTGCTGCTGGAGCTCAACCCTACACATCCCAATGAACTGAAACTGAGGGAGCACACCTGCTACAGATTTTCACAGCTACACCCTCGGTATTGCAGGCAGCTGAGCCAATCAGTAGACAATTGGAAATGCTTCTCAATTATTCTGAGAGGTTTATCAAATGCAAATGAAGGACATATTCCCATAAATTCATGGGAGTAGCTGTTGTGTGTGCAGCATTCACGGCGTGTTGACAGTCTCCCACTCTAGCATAGCGAAGATCCAAGATTTCTTCCAGGTTAGGGGGTTAGGTCTGAATGGCAAAGAATCACACTGACTTAATCCATTAATAATCTGTGATGGAGAGAACTTGGTAGAATGCTTCGGTACATAGTTTGTAAAACAAAAAAGCAATCAGGATTAAATTTTGAATCTGTTTCATTTGTGATATTTGGAATATATAATATTCTGTTTATTTGCTACTGTGACCAACATGGCTAAGTGCATTTAGTGAAAGCCCCCTCAATATGATACTGGTACTGGGATTTGGAACAACGTACTGGGAGGAAGGTTGCAAGCAGGATATGAAATGCTTTTGTTTGGAACCTAAGTGATGCCTAAGGTAAAACTGCACAGTGTTAAAGCAACAATAATTGGCTCCTCCTGGCTTTCCCCGCTAAAAGAAATTGAAATTCAATTGACTTTCAGTGGGAATAGTTGGGGAGCAGCAATTGTCATTGCTTTGACATTGTGTATTTCTGTATCAGGCAGTTCTCAGAAGCCAAGAGAAAATGTTGTCATGAATTAGAATATGATCTAAGAATGCATTTCATGGGGGGAGGACAGCACATGTGATGAATATCATATGCTCAGTAGTAGGCTTCTGCTGAATAGTGCTGTACAGACTGTGCATATATAGTACAAAGGACACAGAAGTGTACTGCTCTGCCAGATGCAGTGATACTTGGATGATAGCTTCCTTTTTTTGCAGCATAGTAGCTCTATCTCCAGCTGTAAATCAGAGACTGAGGCATTTATTGTGCTAGGAGATAGATATTTAAAAGATATTTGGACATTCTGCAGGGGTTACGTGTTCTCTGCCGATTTCAAATGGCAGAGAGCTCATTAGACCAAGGCAGATTGTATAACAATCTCCTTTGTCAAGGTATTCCAGATGTTAGCTATCCTCACTGTTAGAAAGTATTACCCAGTCTCTCATCTAAATACCTGCAACATAAGACAAGTTTATTCCCAGACAAGACAATTAAGTTACTTCCTTGTTCCTTTCTGAATGTTTTTCAAGTATTTTTGACTAGTTAAAGCTTTTTTTTTTTTTTGTCGTTCAGTCTTCTCTTCTATAGGCTAAAGATCCTGGTGAGTTAAATATCTCTCCTTTTCATACATGTGTTCATTCCTCCAACTGATCAGTAGCTTTCTTGACCCAGAGGACCCCAAACTGGACAGGGTACAGCTTTAATATTATCAATACAGATCAGAGTGGGAGTACGTGAGTATTCGCTTGTGTTTCTGATAATACGCCTGTTTATATTTCCCCCTATGCTGAAGGTGTTTTTCACAGAAATCACAATTACTTCATGATCTTGTTTTCCATCACACCTTTTTCTGCAGATCCATCTTTCCATGCCGTCATGTCTCACCCTCCCTCCAGACATATTATTCTTCCCTAAAACTTCACAAATTTTGCAATTTTCATTGTTGAATTAAGTAATATTTTTCAAAGTGTTTCTTCAATTTCTAAATGCAGCTTTGTCTTCCATTAGCTATGAGTTCACACCACTCTGGCAAATTTCCTGCCTAGTTTTTCATGATCAATGTTTATACTGATGAAGCAACACAGTCTTTAGTATGTGATGGGTGGCAGCAGTACTCTTTAATGAGTCGTTCCATTATGGTGGACCACTCATAACTATTCTATGTGATTTCCAACAAGGAAAGATTTATAATGATTTCATACCAGCCATTTTTCCTGAGTTTGCTTGGAAGCATCTTATAAATGCCACAAGCTGTACTAAAGCTAAGATAAATGACATACTCAGACACTTATCTATCCACAAAGCATGCTATCATGTCATGGAAAGAAATTGATTAGTTTGTTAATACATGTTCTTTATTAATTTATTTCCTGTTACATACCCTTTTCATTATTTTATAGAAGTTTTATGATTTCTTTCAGTATTTTCTGTCAATGAATTCTACGTAGATCATCTATAGCTTCCTGACTCCTCTCCCTGTCTTTTTACAGACAGAAAATACAACTGTGATACTGGAATCCACTGGACTTTTTCCTGTCTCTGCGAGAAAAGAAAGGAAGCTGCCATGAACTCCTGTCACTAGCCAGTTCTTTCTAGTTGAACGCTTCTTCAGTACCTAAAGACAATTTTAGGCTGAGAGCTTAACTTTCCTTCCTGTCGCAGTCCGCAAATATTTTACTGAAAATGAAAGTTAAAAAGATACCAACCACTCTGGCTTTCAGTGTCATATTGTTAGCTTTCACTCTTCAGCAAGAAGCAGAAAAGCTCTTTGGTTTTCTTAGTTTTAATGGACTTTTTCTACTACTTATTTTCCTTTGGGAGGTCTGTGGTCTGTATGCCATCCTGGCTAATGATATAACGTAATTTTATTTTTCTGACTGCTGGGAATGGCCTTTGGGGATGACAGCACATGTATCTTCCCCCTAGGAATATCCTCCAGGTGTTAAATACTGAATGATTTAATTCAAAGATTGTAATATACTCACAATGTACGTTGTAATGCAGTTAACTGTTACCCCCATAGTTACAAGTAAAATCCTTTGGTTATAGGGTACTACCAGAGGATTTTTTGCCTCTCCTTGCATAGCCCTGGAGTCCAGGTCTTTGCATACACCTCTCCAGGAGGTTTTGCCTGGCGCCTGTCCTGAAGCTGGCATTTTTTTTTCTAGCGTCTGGGAGTATGGCCTTTCCGACTTGTTAAAGGTGGGACTGCTGGGATCAGCTCTGGACAAATTTCACAGAGGAAGCCTACTTCTGTAGCGTGCTTTATCCCAGTTTTCTGATGCAGCTTCCCTAACTAAACAGTTAAATTCATCATTACAACAGAAAATTGCGTATTCCTGTGACACTTCACCACCTACAAAGAGCACAAAAGTAAGAAGAACAGTAGCTGAGGCGTCAACACCCATCAGCAGAAGGAGCTAATCAGCCAACTTTTGCTGCATGATCTTTGTGAATAGGAGAGAGGGAAATCCTATTTCTGCTCAAATTATACTGAACAGCACGTTACATGGAAGATAGAGTCTTCATGTGTTCACCTCTTCCCAATTTGGGGAAAGTTCCTCTCAAATTTGAGAAAATGGAATTCCACAGAAATTACATTGTTTGACTCCATGTGAAAAAAACCCACCACATTCTCAAGCAAACTTTTTAGGAACATTTTTCAACTATTTTTAACATTTTTCCTGTGTTTCATACAGGAACATAGGAGTTTCTGGAGTGGGTCAGATAAGCTGTTCAGTTAGTCTAGCTTGCTTCTCAGGCTTGGGAAGGAGGGTCTACGAAATATTTCCTAGGCATACCTTCACTACAGGCAAAACCTTTTCTTCTCTGGGACGCAGTGCTTGAGGCTGGATGCAGAAGACTGCTCTTTTATAATGTTTTTTACTGTTACAGCTCTTAAATATTTGCATTACTAACATCTGTGTTAAAAACAAGCTTTTGATTTCACTAATGTCTTTGGGCAAACAGCAGGGAAAAAGAAACAAAATAGTCCTTAGGCTTTACTGTTTCTTCAGTGGTTTAGCTCCCTGTTTTCCCTATTCCCTCTGGAGCACTGTAAATCAATGAGAGGGATAGTGTTGCTCTTATGAGGATGCTAAGTATGGCATTTGGTAGAAACCCATTTTGGGTGATTTTTTTCCCCACCCTTAAGCTGATGAACAGGCTCACAATGTAAACTATTTTATTTGCACAGTGTTTCATCTTGCATTTCTGTACAGCTCAGGGTAAACCTTCAATCAGCATGTTCTTTGGAATGAGCTTGAAGCATTTGTTCTGTATTTTATATTAAGCTTGGGCTCCTGTGTGCTGCCAACAAATGGCTTGTTAACATATTGTTTCTGAAGCACAATTTGCATTTCTGTGAACCAGGGATTAAGCACTGTGTGTAGATTAGGAATAATTTATGTCTAATTAATAATAGATGCTTTTTTTTTCTCTCCCGATTCAAATTTTGTTTTGCATGAGAACAGCGGAGTCTCCCAGCTGATGACAAAGGAGAGCCTTTCTCAAATGCAAGTAACATGAAAACATTTAAATTGGAAGCAATTTATGTTTTAACCACTTGCTCTTTGGCCTGTAAATTAGTTCTGACCAAGTAATGTGCTCTCTTTTGAAGACATGAACATAGCTGGATGTTGCATTTTGTTCATCTGAATGGGTGTGCTACCAAGCCTATGCAAAGCAGTTTAGCTTAGCAAAAGTATGTTGGTGTACTAAACATTTAGCTTTATACGTAATTTGTATTGATGGAACTTTTATTTAAACATGTTAATAATGATCTCAACCGAAATGTAATCTGTAAGAACCACATATTATGCATTTTAATGAAAATCTCATCCTTACAAACAATCTGTTTTACCCTTAACTTCAAAATACATACAAAAAACCCAGAGCTGTACAGTAAGAGGATCATTAGTTGTTTTTGGTTTCTAAGCATTAAGTTATGCATTTCTTCATTGTTTGACAGCTTTTTAGCTGTATGCAGTAATAAGCCTTGTTGTTGTGGATGGTTTATTTAGGTTGATGATCTTTATTGGGTCGGCTGACAGAGTGCTTTGCTATAAATAATTTCAATCATTTTAATGGCAATCAGGGAGAAGCCAAGAACAAATAATACACATCTGATGATATAGATTTTCTTTGAAATAAATGTTCTGTCTCCTCTTCATTAAGGAAGAAATGGGTTATGAAGTGCGTTAATGAAGTAAACCTTCCTGCAGTCTGAGTCTTCCTCACTGAAAAGAACCACTACGTAAATGAGTTGTTTCACCTCGGTCACTTCTGCCCTTCAGTAGCATCTGTGTAGAAATTCTCTCTGCTCTCGTAAACCCATCTTTTCCCATAAATGTGCTTTCTAGCATCCAGATGGTGCAAATCATTTATGAGCATTGTGGCCAAAATCCAATACGTGCTGAACTCAGGAAATAATCCTTTTGTCTTCAGCATGCAAGGAACCATCACCACACAGGATTCTATCATGACTGCACAATTTAAAGGCAATGAGAGTTGCGCATGTAAAGCCCAAGCTCTTCAAAGTCTTTCTCAGTTGCTTTACATATCACTACAGCAACAAACCAAGTATCTGTTACACAGAAAATCATCTATGCTGAAGGAGGGAGCCCCATGAGACAGGAAGAAATGTGTGTCTACCACTTCTGCCTCTGCTACGTATCTAAATTGACTCAGGAAGATGGGCGCATTGAAATGAGAAGAGTGTCTACCCTTAGACAAGTCAAGCAGCTCCAAATGTAGGTTTGTACCAACCAACCTGTAGGGCAGATGGCTTTTCTAGAGTCCTAGTGTGTCTGCTTGCCTCCTTCCTTGCAGAGTTCAGTAACTGTGTCTGGGGAGACAGGGAAGAGTTCCTCTGTGGTGTGGTTCAGAAACAACCCTTATGCAGAAGTACTGAAGAAATAAAGCAGGATGGTTAACAAAAAAAAAAAAAAAAGTAGATATTACCATGTAAAACTTCAGAGAACATTAAAAATTTTATGTGCTTTTGGGGCCTTCTTATAGGATAATGATTCTTGCTGAGTTCTGTGTGATGACACTAATCTTGTAGAAAGACTAGCACGTTTGTCAAGCAGTGAATTCCTGCACATTTCCAGCCTCTGCTGTTGGCTCCATCTGTATTCCTGTCAACTTCACATGGATGAAGGGACATATTTTCTGACATAATTGTAACAAATCATCACTACTTTGCTATGTTGCAGTGGATGTTATGTGGGCACCTGGCTTGATTCTATGGCTGGAGTACATGGAAGTGCTCTGTATGGCTGAGGACACAAGCTGATTTTCTGTCATCTTGAGAAAGAGCATCTTATTGCATTATGGATGCTTTTCAGTACATGATCTGCTCAGAGACCTACCCATGAAATACTGGATTGTTAGAATTACCAGCGATCTTGATGAGTGGATTGAGTGCACCCTCAGCAAGTTTGCAGATGACACCAAGCTGAGAGGGAGTGTTGATGTCCTGGAGGGTAGAAAGGCTCTACAGAGGGACCTGGACAGACTGGATCGATGGGCCCAGGCCAACTGTATGAAATTCAATAGATCGAAGTGTAAGGTCCTGCATTTTGCTCACAGCAACCCCATG
>NW_009711879.1:0-1017 GCF_000703405.1 Apaloderma vittatum
TATGTACAGGTGTGTGCAGCTGCATGTACAGATATATGTACAGGTGTGTGTTCAGCTGTATGTACAGGTATATGTACAGGTGTGTGCAGCTGTAGGTACAGGTGGGTGTGCAGCTGCATGTGCAGGTGTAGATGCAGGTGTGTGCAGCTGTAGGTACAGGTGTATGTGCAGGTGTGTACAGGTGTATGTACAGGTGTGTGCAGCTGTATGTACAGGTATATGTACAGGTGTGTGCAGCTGCATGTACAGGTATATGTACAGGTGTGTGCAGCTGCATGTACAGATATATGTACAGGTGTGTGTTCAGCTGTATGTACAGGTATATGTACAGGTGTGTGCAGCTGTAGGTACAGGTGTATGTGCAGGTGTGTACAGGTGTATGTGCAGGTGTGTGCAGCTGTAGGTCCAGGTGTATGTGCAGGTGTGTACAGGTGTATGTGCAGGTGTGTACAGGTTCCTTCAGGCGTGTGCAGACGTGTGGCATGTACAGTGCACACAGGTATACATGCAGTGGTCTGTGGGTGTGTGGTGTGTACAGGTGTGTGGAGAGGTGTACGGCATGTACAGGTGTATGCACAGGTGTCTACGGGTACGTGGCACATCCTGGTGTATGGCAAGTGTGTGGCTTGCACAGGCATGTGTCTGTGTGCATCAGGTGTACAGGTGTGTGTGAAGGGGGGGGTGTGTACCTGCAGCTCTGTGTGTGCAGGGGGTGTATGTAGGGAGCAGGGGTGCAGCTGGTGTGCAGGTGAAGGGCTGTGGTGTCTCACCTGTCCTGGCACCACCTCTGTCCCTTCACCCTCCCTGAGGCTGCAGGAAAAGTACCGTTGCCTGGCTGAAAACAATCCTGTGGGAGAAATGCCACTTCCCAAACCCAAGCACCAACCTAGTGACAGCTGTGATTCATTTAATGACAGGGGCAGCTGCTTCCAGCCGTCACACCAGCAACACGTCCTCCCCTTCCCCGCGCTCCCACAGGCCCAATTCCTTCACTAATTAAGAATAATGACCCCACGA
>NW_009711879.1:1770-3642 GCF_000703405.1 Apaloderma vittatum
TCTTCAGGGGGTGCACGGTGGCGTAGTACCTGCGGGGAGAGACACGGGGGAGCCCGAGCCCCAGAGCATTGCCCAGGGAACCCAAGCCCCCCCACCCCGGCAGCCCAGGAGCAGGGCGGGTAAATGGGCTAAAACCGTCCATTTGTGATAAATCCCCAATGACGTTTTACAAACACGCTAAGGACCATATAACTTAGTGGCTGCCTGTTTAGCAGGAGAAACAAGCCAAATTTTCACGCATGTCCCCCCCAAAAGGGCTTCACTGAAGAGCAACAGAGGAACACCTGCACTCCTGGGGGATTTCAAGCCCCCGGCGAGGGTAGCACAGATCCACCAGCAGCCCAGGCTTTCTCAGCTACTCCTCTCAAATCTTCCTTTTGTTTTTTGGAGGTTTGGGTTTGGTTTTTTCCCTCATGGTCCTGCCCTGCTCTCCCCCAGGGCAGAGGCAAACCAGTACGAGAGGTGTTCTCAGCGCTGCTAACATCACGCCTGTCCCCACAGGGTTTGGAGCATCCTTTACGAAGGACGTCTCTATGGAAACATGGTTGTATAATCCTCTCCCCTCTGCCATCAGACCCTGCCCAACACGCTCGAGGAGGTGCAAGTGCTCCCCACCCAGGAGCCAGAACAAGGCGTGATTCAACTGCAAATTTATCCAGCAAGGTACGAAGAAATGGGTGCAAATTCCACGAGCCCTCGCACAAGAGCCACAGCTGCAGGAGCACAGACCTGGCCACCGGCAGATTAGATTCCAACAGAGATTACTCCATCCAGGCAAGCAAGAAACATCATCATTCCCCGAGGCAAACCCACTGCGTTTTCTCCACACAAGTCTAAGTCCTGATGCTAAAGAAAAGGCTCCAGAGACATTGCAAATGTCCCCTTGGATTTTCCCTTTCCTGGTTTTGAGTGTTCAGCAGTTAGACCCCAAGCCGAGCGAGCAACAGCTTGATGGGACTAGAGGGAGACCCAGACCTCCAAGCCCTCTGCCCTGCCGGCGCTTACCTGTCAACCGCGATGGCCGTGAGCGTGAAAACAGAGACGTAGACAGTCATGGGCTGCATCAGGAAGACAAAGTAGCACAAAAACTTCCCGAAAACCCAGCCCTGGGGGTTGAAGGCGTAGGCCAGGGTGAAGGGCACGCACGTGGCGCACATCAGCATGTCGGAGAACGCCAGGTTCCCGATGAAGAAGTTGGTGATGTTGTGCATCTTCTTGGTCTTGCAGATGACGTAGAGGAGCAGGTAGTTGCCGAAGATGCCGATGAGGACGACCAGAGCGTAGCAGGGGATGATGAGGGGTTTGAAGGACTGGATGAGCTGCACCCCGGTGAACTGTGTGCTGGCGTTGGAGTGGTTCTGCAGGGAGAGCTCGTAGATGGTGGCGTTGGCCCTGGCCCCGTCGCTCTCCATGGCTGTGGCTGAGCTCCTCTACTCGTGGGCAGGTGAGAAAACCCTTGTCTTGGCCAACCTCAGCACCTCAAAACCCAGGGGTCATGAGTTTCAGGTGTCCACGGGGCACATCCTGCTCCTCGTCACAGCTTTGCTGTGGCTGTGCCCCACCAGAGCTGCGGAGGATCCTGTCCTGCACTCAGGGAGGCTCCTCAGGACAGCAGCTTCGTCCCATGGGCTCCTGTGGAGGGAAGTAGAAAAACGAGGCTCAGAAAAGGGATGATGCTGGCGAGCAGCCCTGTATTGGGAGGAAGAGACAGCCCCAGGCTCAGCAGCAGTTACAGCTCAGGGCTGGAGAAAGAGAGGGAGAAAAGCAGCAGGGCTGACCATGAGCTCCAGGGAAGCACTTACCGAAATCTCCGTTAAACACAGCTTTTGCAGCAGTCCTGCCTCTGCCCCAGCCCAGCCGGCGCAGAGGAAC
>NW_009711879.1:3666-5242 GCF_000703405.1 Apaloderma vittatum
CCGAGCCAGAAAATAGCTCGTAATGTTTCTGGAAATAACAAAAGACATTAATGGATAAACGAATAAAGATGCTCTGTGACTTTTGCACTGCCTCAAAGCCTCGTGAGCCTGCACCCTGCTCATCCATCGCCCTAATGAGATTAACCAGGCTCTCCTCGGCCGCCGAGCCTGGCAGCTGCCGGCCTGGGCTTCCCTGCTGCTGCCGCTCAGGGGGCTCAGCCAAGAGCTTTTCACAGACCCCAGCATGACCCTGCTGAAAGCAGCACCAGGATTTCTTGCTATGCTGTGAGGGGAATGGGACAGGAGCAAGAGAAAATTCAGGGGCAGAAATTAGATCAGTCCTGGAAGACAGATCCCTGCCCTCCGGACTGCTTCCCAGATGGGTCCTGCCTGGAGCCCCTCACCAGCAGCACCATCCCCACCCCTGACACAGAGTGCTCGCTGCAGACCCCCGCCAGCCCCCTCTATTTAACCGCTCACACAATTAGTTGGGCTCTCACGGGTGAACTGATGAGGTGCTCACGCATCACATAATTGGCCACTTATGCACAGAACGAGAGGACATTCCTGTGTTTATCAGCTGGAATTTGCTCGTGCAAAAAGGCAGGAGAGGCTGCGAGTGGTTGAGATGCAGAGACCAGCCCGGGGCAGGGCAGGCACAAACATTCCTGCACAGGCAAAGCCTGGAGCGAGCCCCAGCTCTCGGGTTAGGGGGGGCAGATATTGTACAGCTCCCCCCAGGCTTTGGACGGTGAACATCTGGAGGACATGCACACAGCTGGAGCTGCGCAGCACCAGGTACTCAGCAAAGCTGCCCCATGATGGGACGCTCTCACATCCCCCTTCTCTGGCAAAACTCCTCTTGGTCAGTCGGGGTTACGAGGGCAGGTCCCTGTCACAGGGAGCCCATTTTGGTGCTGGCTGGGTGGAGACAGCACTGGCCGCATCCTGGACTGGGGCCGTCCCTGTCCGGCAGACACGCAGCCCCGCACCAGCATGCTCTGTTTGCGCCCAGGCTGTCTCCATGACATTGAGACTGGTCTATTAATTACCTGGTAGTTGCCACGGTTATGCCAAAGCCCTCCAGGATACAGGACAGGGCAAGTGTGCTGCTGCCAGGAAGAGCCCTCGCCCGTCATCACGCTGACCAGCTCCGAGAAGCGACAGGTCCCAGAGCTGATCCCGGTGGGGAAAAGAAGGCAGAATCACCAGTTTCAGTGAGAAATGCAGCAGCTGAGGGTCTGATCCTCTCTCCTGAAGTAGCACACACAGTCTCATGTGCTGGGAGCGAGGCAAGGGCAGGGAAAAGCCGGATGAGTTAATTGCTCAGTTTAGTTTTACTCTCCCTCCACTTTCACCCCAGAGCTCGGGGCCGGGCATGGCTTTCTGCTCCCCATCCCAGGGCACGTCTCAGACCCAGGCACAGGGAGGGGGCTCAGGGCACGTATCTTGCAGGAGGCAATGCCCAGAAACCTCTTTCCCAGGGACAGGTGGGATGTGGTGGCCCTGTGATCCTGTTCCCTCGTGTCCCTGAGCCCAGGCACAGCCCATGTCAGCAGCTGATGTGCTGCCAGAC
>NW_009711879.1:5254-7014 GCF_000703405.1 Apaloderma vittatum
CTGGTTCCACTCCAGCCTCTCCCAGGCCATTAAGGTGTGATGACAGCAATCTTCCCTCCACACACCGATCAGCTCATCTCTGTGCCTTTTGCTACTATAAGTCGGGAAAATAAAAGACGACCTGTGTGCTCCCTTCCCAGCCCACCCTGCCCACAGGGCTCCCCTTTTAAAGGCAACCTCACTGCCAAGTAACATTGTTCATATAATGGATTTGGGCAATTTTCTCAATTAGGAGTTTTTATTATATTATAGCAGCAGCTGCTTGTTCTGGACAGCTTTTGGCTGCATTTCCCAAGCTGCCTTGAAGACAGACACACAGCTCTGCCCTGTTGATCCAAACAGGTCATGGCCAGAGCAATTCCCACCAGAACAAGAACACCGTTACAAGAGAGAACACAGGATAATTGCTGCCAGGGCTGTGCAGGTGGGGCACAAGTGCCTCAGCCTCAGAGCATCGTGTCCTCCCCCTGAAGAGGGGGCTGAGCTCTCATGAACACACAAACCCCACGTCAGAGCATGGCACATCACCCCAAGGGCTGCTCTCTGGGACCCCTGGCCCCCTAGACCTCTGGGTTAGCAACATGACCCACAGCATCATGGCATGACTTGCAGCATCGTGGCAATTGCACCTGTGGAATATGTTTTCCGAAGAGGAGGCAGGGAGGGTAGGGGAGCTGGTGAGAGCAGGCTGATGCAGGAGTACTAGAGCACAGTCCAGGTTAACTCTAGGATTTTTGCACTTTCCCATTTTTATTGCGATAAAGATAGAAAAGTAACATTTCTGGGTGCACAGTAGGAATGGAGGGGGTTAAGGAGAGGAGACAAGGGATGATATTGAAAGCTAAGACAGTTTGTGTCCCCTTGCAAGGACTGGCCCCACTCAAGGATCATCCCAGCACAGGGCATCCCCAGCATCACCATCACACCAGCTCCATCCTCAGAGCTGCAAAATCTTCTCTGAGCTGCAGCTTTTCTACGCCGCTCTGTCATTATCCTCATTGCCTACATCTTCCTCAGAGAGCTCTTCCTCCTGGGCTTCAGACTTGGCATCATCTTCCACTGGGGAGAGGAGACACAGAGCTGCAGTGGGAGGGTGTAGCCCTGACCCACCGAGGGGAAGGGAAACACGCCCAAGGGGAGAGAAACCCCCTCGACTGCAAACACAGCTGGGAGAGCTCTGGAATGTGACCAAGCATTAATTCCCCCGCAGAGTGGCAATCCCCACAGACCCAGGGTACCACAGCCCTGCCCAGGGCACCAGAGGCCACCGGGGAACCCAGGAGCAGCCCCAGCCATGGCAGTGAAGCTCGGTGGCACTCACAGGTGACGTGTTGCCCACTGAGATAGACCGGTCCAGCTCCACACTTGAGCACAAAAGTGACGGGAGGAACTAGCTCCAGACCTTTGAGGCTGATCTGCAAAGAGTCAGAGCTCAGAGATCCCCCAGCCCTGGATGAAATCATTGCCCCCACAGCCGGTAGCTGCATGTCTGCCTGCCCTTACCATCGGGAGCACTGAGGTCCGCAGCGCTGCGATGGGCACCGGTTTGTGGTCCCTGTATGTGTTTTTTGAATCAACGGCCACCACATGCAGCTCATCCCTGGCCTCAGCCCCCAGGCAGATCTGCAGAGCCCAGCAGAGACCCCCTGTCAGGGCACCCAGCTGGGCCACAGGCTTGCTCCAACAGGCAAACCTTAAATCTCACCGTTGTCAGCAGGACCAGGTGCTCCAAGAAGTCATCATCCTCTGTCACCACACAG
>NW_009711879.1:7364-9417 GCF_000703405.1 Apaloderma vittatum
GGGGCCAGCAGCACAGCGGCTGGCCCAGCCTCCCCTGGGCAGGAGGGATGATGCTTACGCGTCCCTGGGGAAAGGAAAAGCCAGTTAAACGTCTTTACAGAAAAAACGAGCTCCAAGAGGAAGAGCAGGCTCCCTGCAACACCTCAGCCGAAGCAGCTGGGGGCAGTCGGCGCCCCCTCCCAGTACCGAAGGATTCGGGTTCAAAGGGGCGTTTAGCACGGAGGGAGCACTCGGAGGCTCCAAACCCCGCAAAATCACCAGGGACTCGGTCGGCATCAGCGATTAACCCAGCACGGGGAGGCGGGTGTCAGAGGGAGCCGCCCCCCACCCCACACACAGCAGCAGTCCCCGGGGACCACCCGCCCCTCCCCACACGCCGCACCCAGGCGGGGAGGGCAGCACCCGCAGAGCAGCACCAGCCCCCGGCGCCGGCTGCTGATAAAGGAGGAGATGCGGTGTGGGAATGAAGTGCAGGTGCTTGGGGGAGCAGGTGGCACCAGTGCACCCACCACCCCTTCGTCACCACGCCCTGCTCAGGAGGACCCGCAGCAAACAATTAAGCCTGAAGGCAGGAGCAGCTCGGCTTGAGTAAAAGTTGTCATAAAATCATGGAATTTCAGGTAGAAAGGGACCTCAAGTTTCGTCTGGTCTAACTTTTCTTGGCAAAAGCACCACCTAGACAAGACAACCCTTGGCTGGAGATGAGGATGCCAGCTCTGTGAGCAGGACACACAGAGACACAGGGCTCAGTGTTCCCTGGGACAGCTCTCTCTCACCCCCTGCCCGGTGCTTGCCTGTGGTTTGGGAAGTTATTAATGAGTGAGCAAAAACGTCATAGTTCTCTTTGTTTAGCTATTTCATCCTTGCTGGTTATTAACAGCACAACTCGCCCCAGGAGGATCCTAGCAGGAGAAACCCCCAGCACCCTGGTCCCTGGGGCTGCAGCCAGCTCCTCGGGAAGGGCACATGGAAGAAGTGTCCTTGGTTTTCACACAGATTCAAAGGCGTCACAGAGTTTCAGAGGTTTATTTCACACAGAAAGTGTGGGGAGACAAAACAGGACAAAAACTTTACAGTCACAACTGTACAACCAAGATTATCCCCAAAGTCACTCCGTGGCAGCACGGCGTGGGCACAGCCACGAACGCGAGTGTGCACTGAGGAGGCACCACAACGTCTCAGGGCTGGACTGGGTCTGTTGCCGCCTCCCACCACCATAAAGAGCTTTAAAGCAAGAGCTTAACGTCCCTGCCCTCACCCCACTGCCCCACGTACCCAGGCCAGCGTGTAGGGGCCTTGGGATAAAAACCACCCTCTTACAATGTTCCCCCCGCCTGACCCTGCTGCTGCTCCTCCAGCTCCATCCAACCCTGTCTCCGAACTTCACTGGAAACAGGCACATCTCCGAGAGGGAGAAACAGGAGGAGATTTGACAAGGGCATAATTCACATTCTTTTGCCCAATCCCCATGTTCAGAGCTCCCCTTGCTCCCCTGTGCTTTTCCTTTGCTAAAGGTATCGCCGTGGCTCCCGGGATTGCACCCAGCCCTGGGGACACAGTGGCTGGGGCAGGAATGGAGATCCCAGAAAGAGCTCGTCCCTGAGGAGGTTTTTCTTCCCTTCCGGGCGGGCTGTCAGAGACCCAGATGAGGCTGGGACAGTGGGATCCTCAGTCCCTTGAGAGAGCATTGCCACCACGTTCCCCTTCCAGCCATGCCAGGAGTCACCCCCGGGTGAGGGCTCGTCCCCCGTCCCCACAGCCAGCGCTGGCACATCGTTCCCAAGGCTGTGCTGCCTCTCACCGAGCAGCTCAGGAGTTTTTTCCCAGCTGGCTCCCGCTCTCCAGTACCAACAGCACAGAGGAGCCGGCTCCTCAGTCCCCTCTGTGACCACAAGCATTCCCGAGGCAGAGCCCCTCTTCTCTCCGGGTCGGGTCCTTCCAGCGCCGTCACACCCAGCACTGCTCCTCCGACCCCTTGGCAACACCCGGCCCTGCAAGAAGGAGGGTGGGAGGTGATGCAGCATCGTCCACCAGGCTCAAACCTCACAGCTGC
>NW_009711880.1:0-42822 GCF_000703405.1 Apaloderma vittatum
CGTTTCCCGTGTCCCGGGAGGAGGCTCGTTCTGCCGGGTTTGGGTTGGTTATGCGGCAAAGGGTCGGCTTTCCCTCCACAGGTGCCTCTTGTTTGGGAGCTCTGCCTGGACGTGTTGTCTGGCGGCCACACTGAAAATCTCCCTTTATTGAGGATTGCAGGCTCAATTTCTTGTGACTTTATTCTCATTTCTTTTGGACAGTGATTTCTCTGCGACAAATTTTGACGAAGCTGGAAGTGTATCAGTTGTAATTGATAAGTTGCTGATGTTTAAAATGATATCTGATAATACCTGTTATTAGTTCACTCTTACTAAACCTGTATTTGGATGCTACCTCTTCACGTTTGCTTGGACAGACCGATGTCGGTGAGTAGAATGTTCACGGATTGAGTAAGGGGTTTCTCCGTCTTGTATGGAGAGGTTGTGAGTGTGCCTGCTCTGTACGGTGGCAACTGAAAGACCTTGGTTTTGAGATGGGACGCAGGATGGCAGAGCCAGTGTAGTGCCACATCTGGTGTTGGCATCTGTGCTTCCCTCATGTGTTGGTTGACCCAGTGTAGGTGTTGTGAGGATGCAGCTATCTTGCTTCTGGAGATAGGTAGGATTAATCCGAGGTTATCTGATCCTGTGCCACTACCTACTGCTTTCAAATCTTCCTGTACAGCAAAATCCAGACTTCTGGAGTAAACAACTGGGAACAAAGACAAAAGCACAAGTATGGTTTCTCAGACACTGGTAATACTCTTCTACCTTCTAGGGAAGAGACAAAGAGGAGCTCCTCATTTGTGCAATTTAAAGGCTACCTGGGAAATGGCGATAACAGAGAGGGGCAAGATCTGTGCTTACTGGTTATGCTGTCTGTATTGACCCTGTGATATTCCCTTTATCTATCACCTGCTAGGACTGGGAAGCAAAATGGGAACACTGTTGGATTTTTGGAAAGAAGCACTAATAATTAGAATTGTTTCTTATGTGCAATTAATATATTTTATTTTTAAAAGGATATAAGGTAGAATTTGTGAAAAAAATGTAAATTCTTACAAATAAATACAAAACCAGGCAGAGCTAGTCTTGTATAAACAGTGAAAACCAAGGGTAAAACTAGATTGTACACAGAGCAGCCAGTGCAGTCATTTCCCTTCCACTCTTGTACTGCTCCTTCATCCTGTACTTTCGCTTTTCAGCTGTCGTACTCATTTGTTACACCCTATTTTAAATTAGTGTTTGGCATTGCAATTGAATGATTCAGGTACCGTATGCTCATCAAAGTCAAGAAAGCTTCTGGTGACTGGAGAGTTTTTCCCTTATGCACAGATCTAGGTAGTGGTTTTCTAGGAAGGAAACTGACATAATATAGCTGAAGCTGCTTCCTCAAAGCTTCTGGGTTGTGGGATGCTGGAGAGCAGACGAAACTTCTTTCCTGAGTGCTGCTGCAGCAGGACAATTGCTTAATGCTTAGACGTTTCAACCTTAGGCATTATAAAATAGGGAGTATCAACTGTCTTTTTCTTTTGAGAAACAGCCAGTGATTGTCCACAGTGCCCGATGTGATGGTACAGCAGCCAAGCACATTTAGATAAGGAATGAAGCCCTTTTCAGTGATGTCCAATGATAGGACAAGGAGCAGTGGATACAAGCTGGAACGTAGAAGGTTCCACAAAAATATTAGAAAAAACTTTTTCACTATAAGGGTGACAGAGTACTGGCACAGGCTGCCCAGGGAGATTGTGGAGTCTCCTCTGGAAACATTCAAAACCCACCTGCGTCCCTGTGTGACCTAGTGTAGGTGATCCTGCTCTGGCAGGGGGCTTGGACTAGATGATCTTTTGAGGTCCCTTCCAACCCCGAACATTCTGTGATTCTGTAATTACTTGTGGTTCTTCAGTACTTGCAAGAAAGAGTAAGCTGCCTTATCCTATTGTGTATATATACATATATACACATCTCATATTTTATGACATTGCTTGTTTCTCTGTGCTCTGTTACATTTTCAGGCTAAGAATTAATAATGTATTGGTATCATGTCACTACCACAGTTCTGGATGTGTATAGTACTGCCTTGCCACCCAAAATGATGAAGTATTAGTGTTCTGGTGGGGTCAGCAGCCTGCCCTGGGGGCCCACTCACTGCTGCCCTGTTGTGACACCTGCTGCTGCCCGCTTGCCTCGCTGCTCCAACAGCTGGGAGAAGCCGTCCTCTCCCCCTCTCTGCTAAAGCAGCCATGCAGCTGTTGAGTACTTGGACTAAGTCCCAGATTCCCCTTGCAACGTTAATTGTTAAAGCTTTGTTTTTGATGACTTGGAAGGGGGCTAACAGTGCCTGAATTGTAGGGCGTAACTAATTAAGCTTATAGTAGAGAAGTTCCTTTGGAAATTAAAAAAGAGGTGAAAGCGTCAACAAAATAATGTTATAATGGAGGCTGGATCTTGACCATGGGAAATGTATGTCTAGAATACAAAATTTGCAGTTCGTGGTAGAATTAACAAAACTTTAAGATGATTGTATCAGAGATGATGCTGTTGCACAGAAACGCATTGTATCTCTCAGGTTTCTTCTTAGTTTAATGACGGAGAACATAGACATAAATCCCATAAAGTACACATTTCAATGTCAGAGCAAAGCGATTTTTAAGAACTAAAGAAAACAGTGTCCTCCAGAGATTAAGATGTTAGATTATATGAGAAGATTCATATTAAAATTTAGCAAGATTAATGGAAATATATAGACCAGAAAATAAGAAAGGTGAATTAATTCAAATTTGTGATTGGTAGAATCATGTTGATTATGTTTTGATTATGAGTGAGAGCAGCACTGCAGAAAAAGACTTGGGGATGTTGGTGGATGAAAAGCTGAACACGAACCAGCAATATGCACTCGCAGCCCAGAAAGTCAGTCGCATCCTGGCCTGCATGAAGAGACCCCACTTGCAGTACTGTGTTCAGCTCTGGTGCCCCAACATAAGAAGAACATGTTGCTGTTGGAGCAGGTCCAGAGGAGGGCCACGAAGATGATGGGGGGGTTGGAAGTGTCCAAGGCCAGGCTGGATGGGGCTTTGAGCTACTTGGTCTAGTGGGAGGTGTCCCTGGCTGTGGCTGGGGAGTTGGAGCTAGGTGGCGTTTAAAGTCCCTTCCAACCTGAACCACTCTATGATTCTGTTTTAGTATTTATTCATAGGTGTTGTTTCCCTGTATGCTGGGTAATAACTGCATCATATATGTGGTCTATGTAGAAGATGTACCACTTGGAGGTCAAAATCTTGACTCCCAGTAGCTGGAAGAATGGGAAATGATAATCTGCCTTCCCTGTTCAGTGAGGAATGGCTGTATAGTTGCTTCAGACTGCAGTGGAAATCCTAACTTTTTTGAATCATGTTGTAATAGAGGGAATAGTAGGGAGCACAGAGAGCCAAATTCAGTCACAGTGAAGAAAACTAATGTGTTTTTGGTCATTGGAAAGATTAAAAATGGTGTCAGGCACAGACTCCCAATCTGCTTCCATGTTTTGTAATTATGCATCTTTATGCTTCTTAGCATTCAATATTATTTTATGTAATTCATTTGAAGAGGTTGGGTTATGTATTAATTAAAGAAACTAATGTCCAGAATGTACAGGCTTTCAAAAAAAAAAACCTGTAAGAGGCAGTTGAAAATGTGAAAATGTGGAACTAGGAAACTAGAGAAAGTTTGAAAAGCAGAATAAGAATGTTAAATGGTTTAAGACTCATAATGAATTTGCTGTAAAACAACAAGGATAGTATCTAGAGGAGTGCTCCAGGATAGTGACTGATTTTGGGAGTCTCAGGGGTATGATGAAACAAGTCTTTCACTGCCCACTGCATTTGCCGTAAGATACAACAGAATGGAACACTAGTTGAAACTTTGGGTTGATAGTTCATTTTATATTAGTGTTATCTTTACTTGCCTGTCCTTGGGGGTGATTTGGGGAGGTTTTTCTCAGAGAAAAAAATGGATTGCTTTTTCTTCCTTGTCTCTGTTTATCAATTACTGATACCTGTGCTTCAGTTACTGGTAATAATACCTCTCTGACTTACTAAGAAGTTGCCCTTGTAAGGTCGATAACTTATATAGAGTATTTTCAAAGTTTGTTGGAAAGAAACTGCTCCTTACAGCTTATTATTTGAATTCCTGTTTTGGTTATGATGTTTTATAAGTAAATTTTCTGTAGTATTGGAGAGTACAACATTTGGCCCAGAAAGCACTGTGGTACCGAGTGTGGTGTATTTTAGCTCCCTCTGAAAAACTGAAGGTTCTCCATGTCAGATGCTTTCTGCTTTTCTTCAGTGTTTTCCTACAGAACTGAGAAATAGTGAGGGAAATGCAGTGTTGGTGAGCCTTATTTTCAACTATTTCAGCACTGTCTAGGTTTTTATTATGATAACCTTTTTAACTACATTGCAGTAGTATCACCATTGATGAATTAATAGTTTGTGATTTAAAACTAGCATTATATTCTATGCCTTCCATATATATTGTGTGGTGTTCTTCCTGTGCACTACTTTGCAGAGGCATGCAAGCTTCAAAGAATAAAAACACAGGAAAGACAGAACCATTCTACAGGCTTTCAGTGCCAAGGTGGAAGACCAGTTCTGAGATTATAAATGAAGCCAGAAGTGTTTTACGAACACTAAGAACTCGGAGACCATTTACACCTACAGAGAATCAGAGGAAACTTTTTGGATCTGGATCCTCACGAGCTCCTCAGAATAGACCCCCTTCAGTTTTTAGGTACTTTGGCTTTAAGATTTTTTTTTCAGATATCCTTTAGAAGCAAGAGATTTGATTCTGTAATTATGTTTCTGGTGATATTTTTCCTGTATTAATTTGTATTCCTAATCACATCCTTTGCCTTCTTCTAATGATGCTTACTGTTGGTGTTAATCTACATGTCCTATGTGTTAGGGCTACCAGAGGCAGTCATTAACACTAATTTTCTATATGGAGAATAGTATAGGAAAATGGTCTGTAACTCTCCTTTTTCTTAAGACAATGTATGCTTTTAATTGAGATAGTCTTCATCTCGTCACAGAATCACAGAATTTTCCGTAGAGACTGTGAAAGCTTGCTTGTTTCCATGTAAACTGTATGTTAGATCTTTTTTTCAAAGCTTTCTCGGATCTTTTTAAATATAAAATTGTAGATCTTGAAGTTCAAATGCTCATTTTTAATAAAAATTTTTACTACTTCAGAATTATTTGTGTGTGGAGTTTTATTATTTACTGTAATTCACAGAGCTCTATAGGTCTGTCACGTGTGACAAAAGAGGCAAAAAATTGTATATTGGGCTTTTTTTCATCCATTTTTGCAGTCACTTTTTAGCTGCCCATATGCACCAATTCTGTAATGACTGTAAGGAGGAGATATGAGCTGTATTTATAACGTTAGGTGTCAGGCATGCCAGGAAGGATGCTGAAACATGTTTGAGGGGCCGTACAAGTAAGTCAGTGTCCATGCTGTTATCATGGCAGCATGACTTCAGGTACTCAACGTATCTGACATTCCTTACTGCATAGTAGGCCGTGCCTTTCAGAAGGTGAGAGCTTGAGCATGGCTTGGCTGTTGGTGACCAGGTAACGAGGTCCCTCTGGCTGACATCCATGCTTGTTCTGTCTGTGCTTGTCCTGTGTATAGGAAGGAGCATGCTCATGCCTGCACAAACCTGCTTCTTCTGCCCTGTAGTGTTCTGCAGATTGGGTCAGGTAGTTTGAGCACTAACCATGATTGAGTTTGTGCATGAATTTAGGCTTATATTAGAGAATTGTTACAGACATGTATGAAACTAGCTGTATTGTGGCAAGTGTGCAGGTGATCTGGTAATTCTTCTCCCTCAATGACTACTGGATTCGCAGAGTTAAATAGTGTTCATAGAAGAAGAGTGATAGTGTAAAAGTGCTCTGTTGCTCTTCCTTTCTTTCTCCTTTCTCTATAGTCGTTGGCAAAGGGAATCATGCAATTAAAAGAAAAACAAACCACAGACAAAACCAACAAAACACTGAGTCTACTTTACTCATATTTTGTTTAATTTCTTTATACTAGTCTTCATGCATCCAGTTTTGATTTGGCTGAGTCAAGACCAGCGTCTGGCATTCGTCTTAGTCCACTGGTTCATGTGAGTATCTGAAAATAACTCATGCAACACTGACATAAAAATATGTGTATCAGTAGTGTTAGGAAAAACATGGTTTAAATAGGTTGGGAAGAAATGGAAGCATGTCGTAATGTTAGTCTGAGACTTATGAACTCAATTTTATCAATTTTTTCCCTCAAAGAAATGTGAAAATAATTTAAACTGTTTAAATACTGCTGTATTGCATTGTAATTCTAAGTGACATTAATAAAATCGGAAGATGGATACTTGAGCCAGCTTTCTTGTGTATGGTTACTGAAACAGAAAAAAGTCATGAGCATTGGCATGAGCCAGCAACATGCCCTTGCCACTAAGAAGAGGCTCATAGTATCCTGCGCTGTGTTGGGCGCAGTGTTGCTGGCAGACTGAGAAAAGTGATCCTTTCCCTCTGCTGAGCACTGGTAAGGCCACATCTGGAGTAATGTGTCCAGTTCTGGTCTCCCAGTACAACAGAGATGTGGAGCAACTGGGGAGAGTCCAATGAAAGGCCGCAGATGATGAAGGGACTGGAGCAAGGCTGAGAGAACTGGGACCGTTCAGCCTGGAGAAGAGAAAGCTCGGGGACGATTTTGTCTGTGTATCTAAAAACCCAAAGGGAGGGTGCAAAGAGGATGGGGCCAGGCTCTTTTCAGTGACAGGACCAGAGCCAGTGAGTACAACCGGAGGTTCCCTCTGAACTTCAGGAAACACTTTTTCTGCTGTGAGGGTGATGAAGCCCTGGCACAGGTTGTTCAGAGATCTTATTGGACATCATCCTGGTCAGCTGGCTCTGGGTGGCCCTACTTGAGCAGAGGGGGTTGGGCAAGATGACCTCCAGATGTCCCTTCCAACCTCAACTGTTCTCTGGTTCTGTGATCAATAACTTGAAAGTAACTAGGTTGATTGTGCTTTCTGTTTGACTTACACATCTATACAATGTAATGATTTTAGTTTATTTAAAAAACAGAGATACTTTTAAGAGCTTTCTTTTCTGCTCTGTGAAAATTTGGAATTGTTTTGAATTTATAAGTGTATCAGCTCTTTCAGGTTTTTATATTTAATCCTTAAATATAAGATTAAGTCATGATCATTTATTCAGCACCTGAAAGAACAGAGCATGCTAGAGCAGTTAAGTATGCTTGCTGCATATATTGTTTCTTCAAGACGGTATTCTAAAGAATGCTAAATTTAGGAAGTGAGGAAAGGAGAGGAAACTAAGAAACGTTACACTGCAGTAATTTCAATAAGGTAATGTATTTATGTGAGTCAAATTTCTGACTATACTTATATTTAGATTAAATATATCTACAGTAGGATTTAAATGCTGTTGTTAATTTTTAATATATCTTTTGTGTTAGAGAGGAAAAAAAATAGAGAAAAGTGCTGTTAAGACTGATTCAGAAACTGCCTTTAGTGCTTTGCCAATGGAAACAAGTTAGTCCACTCTAAACATAGATCTTGTATTAGTTGTGGTAGTTGTGGGAAGTGAGTCTCACCGGCTGGCTATCGTAAAGTAATATCAAGCTCAGAACAATGGGAATGGAGACATTCTAATGGATCCTTTACTGTAAGAATTTTAGTAGAGAACCTCAATCTTGGAGGACAATGAGTTTATGTAGGGCACAACAGCTATTTTGTACCAGGGGTTGGTCACATCCTCTAAGATACTGACGTAGATCTAGAACTTGCATGTTTTTGGATCTTCATGGTTTGTCTCAGTGTGATAGGAAGTGGTACATATGTTGTGAACGCATTAGAAATGTTTTGGAAATGCTACTTCAGTGCTCAAAAATAAATCAGACAATAGATGTGCCTTTAGAGTTTGTAGTGCAAGTCTTTGGCACAACTTTTTTTTTTTTTGAGAAATAAGCACACTGCAGATGATTTAAAATGAGTTTTTATGAGGGAAAAAAATAATTCTGCGTTTCAGTTGCTTTACTCAGGTTAGATTTTGTTTTTCTGCACCCCTGAATGTTTTAATGGCTTTCTGTGGTGATAATGGTATAGATATCTGGCTTGTTCAGTGGAACAGTATCATTAGATTTTTGATATGAAAATTAAAATTTCTTAATGAGCAAACTTTTTAACTTTATTCTATTCTGAACTTCACCCTTCCCTTTGCATAAATAATGTGGGTTTTATTTTAAGTTTTGCTTATATGAAAATGAAATTACCTGTGCTTTCATTAAAACATCTTTATCTTTGTCACAGAAACCAATATTAGTTACTTCTGCAAAAGATGAAGATCCTTCAATTTCTCTTCCAAAACATGTTGATGATGCAGAGGTTAGAAGAATCAGCAGTGCTCGGGCACACTTATTCAGAAGAAGTTCTCAGGGAAATTTCCTTTCTGCAAAAATGGTTACTTCTGATCAGAGTAAGAATGTTTTAATACATGTTATTTCCTGGAAAAACAACAGCATGATGAGTTTTAATGTCATTAATTATATGAAATGTTGTATTAAAGGACTTGCATATCCTTTCAGAATAAATTGTAAAAGTATTTAAATGGCTTTAAGGCAGTTTTGAAAATGTGATTTCCAAAGATGATACTGGCTTTCACTCCTGAAAGTAAGTTGAAAGCTACTCAGGTGCCTTTTTTTTCCTGTAGGTTTCTGAGTAATTTTTTTTTTTAACTGAAAGTTTTCTTCAGTGGGTAAAATTAACATTAAATGCTGAAATGTTTGAAGAGATAATGAGATGGCATCATCTAAGGAGATCCCTTTATGGATTACTGAGTATTAAAGGAGGAGTAAAAAGCAAAGATATGCCTTGACTGGTCTCCAACTACATTCTATTTGTTGTAGAGTTTCATTAGCAGAAACTTAATAAAGGTCGCTAAATATAAGATTTGAAAGTAATTTTCTTGCAGATGGAAAATTACTTGATATCTTGATTTCCTGCAGATTGACTCTTAATAAAATGTTCTGGAACTCAATCTCAGTGACAGCTTTTATATTGCCTGGAATTGTAACTTTATGTGATAAACTGAATATCTCACTTTTTTACCTCATTACAAAATAAAGCTTATACAAAAAATACTAAAATTTACCTTGGTATTATGTATGTATTATATGAATGGATTTTTATATCATATACCCCTGTATCTAGTTCAATCTGTTAGTTGTAATAGTTGATGTTACTAATTGGAAAAGTTGAGAACCTGATGTAGTTATAGCCTGAGTTTGCCTCTTTTCCCCTTTGGGGATCATGCAGATATTTATCCAGGGTTTTTTTGGTGTAGATTCTTATAATGTGTACATACCAAAGTACAAGATTAACAGCTACCTCTTTCTTGAATTTATTTAAAATGCTCAAAATCTGAAATACAAAAAGAAGTGCTTGTAAGGTGCAATCCACCTATGTGTAAAAGGAAAGTAAAAAAAAAACTAGATGGAAGATTAAAATGTTGAAACACAAACCTGAAAGACTTAAAGAAATTATGTTCGTAAGAGGACTTTGACCACTTTGCTGTAAATAATCTTAAGATTTCTCACCTTTTACATCAGTACAAGCAAATTTACATGTGATATAACAAACATTTTGAGTACAGTTGCATGTATTTATTTTGTAAGAACAATTCTACAAAATGTGTTCTCTTTGGCTATTTCAGATGAAGAGAAGCTTGATGAAGAACCAGCTAAGATGCATAATCTTTGCAGAAATAATAACTGCTTAGGAGAGCAGAGATTGTGCACACCATATAATGATGAAAGTAGACAATTAATTTGTAATGAGCATATCAGTGGATTAGAGGGAGAAGACTTTCGAAAAGAGACAGCAGGAACATTATTTCAAGTGAGAGGAGAAAGGTTGGTATTGCTCAGGTATGGTAATGTGCACTTTTCACACAACCCTCATCCTAGATATTCAGTTGGGCAAGTATCAAAATATTTAAAATTGATGGAATTCGAAGGTAGCACTATTTATGCAATAAAATAAAACTGTGCTTAGATTATTAGAGAAAAAAAAAATCCTTACCCTTCTGTTCTTAGGAAGCTTCTACACTTGTAAAACTAATTTGTTAAAAAATGCCGGTAGGAGGTCACTTGAGATGAAGAAATTTTAATTTTGTTTGAATTTCAAAATTAAGTCTTCTAATAATTACATAGAGAATACTCAAGTTTAAATTCAATGTACTTGCTTCTACAGTTCCAGCCTGTTGTTTTAGGGTGCTATATGTTCTCCCCTTAGCTCCACAGATAAGTAGAAACATGTTTTCAGTTCTGGTATTGGGGAAACACATGATCATACAAAAAAACGGGCTTAAACTAAAAATGAATAAGTTAATTTTCAGAACACATCCTATACATACTTGGTCACTATTAAATATAAATGTTTGCCAGTAGATATCTTCTTTCTAGCGTGTTTTTGTGCTTAGGAAATAATTTCCCTGGATATTCTTCAGCACCTTTGGCATTAAGGAGAATATTCTTAATTTTTAAAAATGAAATGCCTTTCATTTGCTATGTTGATAATAGTACTGAATAGAGAATGTTGTCTGGTGAGGCTGTTACAGCAAATGATACATAACAGAGCTACTTTAGCATTCATCTATTAAACCGAAAGCAGGGTTTTATTTATTTTTTTTTAAAAAAGACAGATTCTCAAAGACTGGAGACTTGTGGGAGTAAAGAAAAAGTTTTGTGAGTATGGAGGGAGGGAAAACAAAAAAATAAGCCCAGCAATGAAAAATGCATTTGAAGGAAAAGGAGAGCACCAAGGAGAATGCTTCAGTGCAACACTGTTTTCTCCTATTAAAATCAGTGTCCAAAATACTTTTTTTGGTAGAGACTGTCTGGATTATCATACTACATAAATTACTGTAATTTGACTTTTATTTAGTAAAGGCATAGTGTGGAGTACTTTAATGTTTCAGTTAAAATGGATAGATAATGGTATCCAAGTGTCTCTAGTAACAAAGGGTCACTTGATACTTCTACTAATTGTAAAGAATGTCTTTCCTTCTGAGTCATAATTTTAAAATTTGCAGATATGTTTGCATGTTTTAACTCATTATACATCCTTGTTATCTGTTCAAATAATATGCTTCTCTTTTATAAACCTGAGATCTCTGCAAGTTTTTAATTTTGGGTTTTTGTTACTAGTACTTTTTGCAATCACCCTTTCATGTGGCATTGTGTACCACAGGCATTTTGTTTTCTGGTAGCCTGAACCACAGAATATCATGATTTACCTTGATTACCTTGATAATTTTTGAGAATGACTGGCTTCTCTACTGAAATATTCTTAGGCACAGGCACAAAAAGTCTGTTACCAAAAAGACTGCATGTTGCTACATGAAGTCTTATAGGACTTTTTCACTTTGGTTGTTCTATGTGAGAGGGATTTTAGAAAATATAAAAAGTTGAAAGGGGAAAATTATATACTTTTGATTTTATATTTTTCAAATATCGCTGTGCATACTTGAAGAATAGGTTGTCAAGGTTCGTTTGTGTAAGCTCTGCTGGCTTAATTTCTTTATGACTTACTTTTCTGCCTCTTAATGGGATAGCTAAAATAGTAACGATTCTAACCATAAAAGATGGAATGTTAATGCCTGTAGCTTGTCATAGCCATGTTTGAACTACAGAAAATAATACTAGAGGTAGTTGAATCTCACCCATCACTTAAATTAGATCTCAAATTACTGACCTTGAGATAACATATATTAAAAAAAATTCCAATCTTGTCCTGGCTAGATTTATCCAAAATAGAAGAGTAACATAATATTCCTCTCTCTTTCTGTGTTGAATGCAAAAGCTGTGTTTCTGAATGGTGCATCTTTATCTTCTTTTGTGGGTTGTGCATCCTTTCTGTGTACTTGAGACAGATTATTTCTGCCGATGTTGCCTGTGCTACTTTGTACCCTTGCACTAAGAATCACTAACAACGTTTAGGTGCTCGTATGGTCTAGAGTTCAGGCATACTGCAGTGCTGCAATGTGCACAGAAGTAGTACAAAATGCTTTCCCTTTAGTAAAGGACAGAGATCCCTCATCTGTAGCAGCCCAAGCAGCTCATGCTGTTGTATGATGGAGTGGCTCTGGGTAATCTCAACTGCTTTCGTACATTCTCATTGCTAAGACTTATGCTAGTAAACACATTTGTTCAGTGTTCGCATATGATACTACACAATTGAGGCAGACGTCGATCTATATCCTTTTCTGAGTTCAGAGACTTTAATTCTTTATCTGACAAGGCAGTTGAAAGGTATCACAAACCTATCCTTCAATATAGTCCCTTGAGTTTGGTCTTGATAAAAGTTCCTGATACAGTTCCAGTACCGTAGAGGGTCATTGCAGTAACAGAGTTTTGGCATTCTGTCTAAATAGAACATGTTTACAGGTACTGGATGATCACTATGATTAGATTGCATCTGCTTCTATGTCATAAAGACTTGGGACAACTTGTATGAAATTAAAAGGTATTTTCTATTTAAAGTACATGGTATTCAGGTGTAATAGGATGAGGGCTTAAAGAAATGTGAAAACTTTTGTTACCTGGAGTCCTGTCATTCACCATATGAAGCACTTGTGTCAGCCTCAATTCTGTATTCTGATTTAAAATCCTTGCAGGAATTAAGCAAGAGGATTATGGAAATAGTACATTTCATACAGGAGAAGGTACATGAGATTCCTTACTCTTCCCACAGCTCCTGTGTATCGTGTACCAAAAAACCTTTTCTAATAAAGCTGGTTAATGATTAAACTGTAGAGCATGCCAAAAGAGCATGGCAGATTCCTGCCATTAATGTCATTACATTTATTTCAGACAACATAAGAGAAATGTTTTATTCTAGCAAGACATTAGCTCACTTTCCATCTCAGATTCTTTTGTTGTCCCAAGGACTGATGAAAAGAATGAAGAGTGCTACTGAAATCACTACTGCTTTATAAAGATACTGGGGGAAAAAAGATAAAAGAACCTTTTGAGAAGAATAGTTACTTGTCATTTTGTTTGCAATTTTTTTTCCAAAACCAGAATAGGCATATTATAACAGAATAGGCATATTAATTGAAGCAGATTGAATTTATTGACACATTGCCTCAGAAAAGCGAGGAGCAATTTCTGACAATCATAAGGAAGCTAAGTTTTGTTTACATCTTCATCCAGCCATTGTGCTTTTCCATCTATTGTGATTGCTATAGAAATGAAACTTCTAAAATGTTTTGTGCATTCATATATTTCAACAGAAGTGTCAACAGTGATGGCAGATTTGCTGATGAAGAGCAACAGTTTCCCTGGTGAGAAAAGATGATTTTTTTTCTCCTCCTCCACTTTCTCAATATTCTGAAAGCTTAGACATTATTCCAGGACTCCCTAGAAACATAGGTGCCTTCAATGAGGAAAGACTATGTGGCAAACAGTGGCCTGCTCTACACCTTTTTTAATAAGTCTTTTCTATAAATAACTGCAAAAGGTTTAGAAGGTGCTGTAAAGAAGATATCCTATGCCCTATTTTCTGTCACCATTTCTGTCCTTATTAAATATCTGCTTGACCGAAATCTTGAGAGGTATTCATCAACTGTTTCTGTAAGAGTAGTTTCTTGTGCTTTTTAGTGCTTTGAAATGCTTCAATAAAAAATTATAAAGCAGGGGACAAGGGAATACTGGAAATTGCTTCTGTCTGACTGCTTAAACTACCTTTACATCTGCACCCAAAATATTCATTCCTCTTCTGCTCAGAGAAAAGGATTCCTACAGAGGAGAGAGGTTTCTTTCCTGAAGGGGACACTCGTTCTGTTTTGCTTTGGATGAATTTTTTAAATGAATGATGTGGTGTGGATATTAGTTTTGTTGTATTGTTTAGCTGATACTGCTGCAGATTCTCCAGACTTCTTTCAGGATTCATCTTTTCTTATTATGTATATTCACAATTTCTGGAGTTCTCGTAAAGACACTGAAACAGGAAATTAATGTGCTTCTAAATAATTTTTGTGTATTTCTGCCTTAGCTCCACCAGCTATTGAGAGATCATTGATGTAAGAAAGAAATAATTAAGTGGTGGGAAAGCTTTCAACAGGTAGAGCTTTATCCAGTGTTTTCTAAGGAAAGTATGACACAGGACTGTCATGGTTTAAGCCCACCCCACTGGCAACTAAACACCATGCGGCTGCTCACTCACTCCTACCCCTGCCTTGGTGTGCTGGGTAGGAGAAAACGTGATGAAAAGCTCAGTGGTCGAGACTAAAACCAGGGAAGGCAAAAACCAGAGTAGACTTGGAGGGAGATAAACATCAGTTTAACATAAACAACCAAACCACCACCGATGTACCATAATACAACCAGGTCTTAAAAACACCTTCTCCCCATCCCTCCCTTCTACCCAGGCTCACGATTTCTCTACCTCCTACTCCCCAGGGGTGTGTAGGGGCAGGGACTGGGGGTTGTGGTCAGTCCATCACACATGGTCTCTGCCGCTCCTTCCTCTTCAGGGAGAGGACTCCTTGCCCTCTTCCCATGCTGCAGTGTGATGTCCCTCTCACAGAAGACGACCCTCCACAAACTTCTTCAGCGTGAGTCTTTCACAAGGGGCTGCAGCTCTCTATGAAACGCTCCAGCGCAGGTCCCTTTGGCGTGCAGTCCTCCCAGCGATGGACTGCCTCAGCAGGGACTTCCCTCAGAGCCATGAACGCTTTCAGGCACAGTCCCCTGTGGGGGACTACACAGGCTGCAGGCAGCTCTAATGTATGTCCCCCCCCTCCTTCCTTGCTCACCTTGGTGTCCAAGTAGTTGTTCCTCTCACATCCCCCTCCTCTCCAAAACAAAAGAAGTTGCGTAGCAGTTTTTTTCGATTTTTAAATATATTTATTGCATAGGTGCTGACTGGCTCGGCCTTGGCCAGAGGCAGATCTGCCTTGGAGCCAGGGGAAGGTTCTAGAAGGTTCTCGCAGGAGCAACCCTCCTACCAAACCCTGCCAGACACAAACCAAACACATTGCCCTTCCAAGAATGTGCCTGGTTTTGTATAGGGTTAGGGGATACTGAGAGAAAATAGGGAGTGAAGAAATCTTTTCCCCGAGCTTTTTATAGACTTCTGAAGAAAAGAGCAACTGGTAGCTGTTATCTCTAGTCTCTTCATTTGTGAAAGAGAAAGTGGAGTTTAGGCTCATTTTTACTGTGTGCTTCAAAGTGAGTCTTTGTACTCTTGTCGTTAGTTTCAGGATAAGGTCATTGGTCTCCAAATCTGAGAGATGTAAGTCTGGACAGTCCTTACTACCGGTTGAATGGTAATTCTAGAATGGGAATGCGTGCCATTCAAAGGGTAAAAAAATGCCAATTCAGTCTGGGTATGACTACAGTAACAATAGATTTAGACTGAACTTTGGTTTAGAATTAGAATGCTTGTGCAAGATTCAAGTTAGGGAAATGAAGATGATGTGGTTTTTGAACTCGTATTTAGGCTAGAATTGCAGGTGTTTTTATGGTTAGAATTAGGCTGTCAGTCATCTGCTTGCTTAAAGACACTCTGCCACAAATAGTTACTGTTAATATTTTCTCTATTAGGCATAAGATACAAACACTGTGAAAAATAAAAAGGCTAAGGATATAGGTTTTTCATCAACCTTTATTATTCTTTTAAGCCATACTCTTTAGCATGTGCATGAAATTCTTCATCAACAGCCTGTACAAATAGAGTACTATATTCTTTTTATCACTGGAACTGTCATAAGTAATGGACTATGCCCATGATTGTGTTTATAGAGGAATTGTTATTTGCTCATCTTTAGGATGACTCAGAGTGTAGTTGGACTATTTGTCAACATATTTTTGCAAATTATGTTGCCTTTCTGCTATTTATCCTTTCTCATATCAATAGTATCAGTTATAGTCTCAGTTATAGTTTTCAATCCCTTTCTTTTTTTTCTCTTCTGGTGATGTTACTTATGATAGAATCCTCTACAATTCAGGACATCTAGATTATCAGTTCTTTCAATTATTTGAATGCTTTTGAAAAGCTTTGTAGCTGACAGGACTGACTAGAGGTTTGTGTAACTCGTTTAATACTTTAATTTATATTTCTTTTAGCTATCTGAAGATAATTTACTGTGTCTCCACTATGTTTTCTAAAAGGAAAATAGTCTTTAAAAATTGAGCTGTTATACTAATTCTTTTTCCTTTGAGGTTTCTACATTATGATTGTATCTATCTTGTTTGTCCCTAAGATGACATCATAGAAAGGAAAGTTCAGTGGTAGTTGAGCAAAATAGGGACACATTCTCTTAAGTTGCTCAATGGAGGTCAGTTCTTTGTCTAAAAATATAGAATGCTTTTTGAGGGCTAAGTTGTGGGTCAGGAAAACCACAAAAATATATTCCCTATACTTCAACCAATGAGAGACAGTACAGAAAACTAATTCTGGTGTCCTTTTTTGGCAACATAAAAGGTCTGGATAGTATAATTAAATAGGAATAAAGGGATTAATGAAAAATGCAAATGTTAACTGGCATATGGAAAAACTAATGTCTACGAGAGTGAACGATAATGCAAAATACTGATTTTTCTCATTTTACGAAAAGCTAAAACCAATTCCTCTTAGTTGCTTTGGCAAAAATACTAGGATGTTGTATATACTTCCTTTCAACCTCTACAGAGCAATGTCTTGTTATTAAAATCAGTAGCTATGGTTTAGAGTTAGAACTCTTGTTTCCTGATCACTAAACACTTAGGGTGGAAGAATCATGGTAGCAGAGAGCTTATGTTTTCAAGCGGTGGTTCCTAAGCGTTGTGTAACTGAATGTTGTCTGAAAACATCAGTCACAGGCTCTCACTTGCTTCAGCATCACACCTGACTCCCCTTCTCCTTTGCCTTGGGGTTCTTGCACCACCTTGTTGCTTGCTGCTGACCCTCGGTCTGCTGCATCAGCTTTCTTGCCCTGATTCCCAGGATTACCTGTAGTTCCTTTTAACTTGCCCTGGAGCTGCCATCCTTTTTGAGGTAAAGTTGCTGACTCTGGCTGTGCCGTGCTAAGCGTGGTCTAGAGCCTTAGGTACCTCTGCACTGTGCTCCCCAGTGCCCCTGCCAAGAGACCTGATGGGCAATTCATGAGACTACAGTTCTGAATCATTTAGAAAAGCAGTAACTGGCAGTCGGTATATAAGCAACTCCTTGGCGGATAAGCCAGAGGGTTGTGCACCCATCCAGAGTGAGGTCAACAGGCTGGAGAAATGGATTGTCAGGAACCTTGTGCAGTTTAACAAAGGCAAGCATAAAGTGCTGCACATAGGGAGGAACAACCCCAGGCACCAGCGTATACTGGGGGCTGTCCGTCTGGGAGACAGCTTTGTGTAAAAAGACCTGAGGGTCCTGGTGGACACCAAGTTTGTAGAACAGCTCAGGCTGAAAGAAAGGAACTGCAAAAGATCATCTGGTCCACTCTTTGTGGAAAAGAGAGCCTAGATGAGATTATCTAGCCCCCTAGTTCATTTGCGTCTTGAAAACCAATGTGGCATCTGAAATGGTTCTAGGCTCCCCAGTGCAACAGAGATATGAAGCAGCTGGAAACTGTCCAGCTACTAAGATGATGAAGTCCTTCATATGAGGAAGGGCTGAGAGAGCTGAGACTGTTTACCCTGAGGAAGAGAAGGCATGGAAGGGGTCTTATCAGTGTGTGTAAATACCTGAAGGAAGGGTGCATTGTGACACCTTTGTTGGTTGGGTCACAAAAACTTTTCCTCCATGGCAGGCCCTCAAAAGAGCAAAACAAGTTATATTGGTTGTATATACTTTTACAACACATCCTTGCAGCTTTTCCCCTTGTAGTCTGTATAGAATTTGGGAATCTTTGGTTGGAAGGAGAATTCAAAACTGTTAAATAGCCAAATGATCCTTATCAGTAAAAGGTATGCCATCCTGGATACTGCTAGCATTACTAAAAACCCCAGATTACAGTGTAGATGTAGTCACACTCTGAATATACATGTCAGTAACATCTCAAAGAACAGTCTTTCTAAATGACATAACTGTTTCAGGATTACCCACGACTCAGGGGACTGAGCTCTAATCTAGTCTGAGAGAACACCTTTGTGCCTTGTAGTCCTTTTGATACATCTGGCTTGCCTGAGCAGACTCCCAGCATGTGCTTAGCATTGCTCCAAGTCTGTTCTTCCTACCACTTAGTCAGATGTCTTGATTTTTGGGTGTAGATACACCATGTCTGTCTTTCCAATGCACACAATGTATGTTTGTAAAATCAGATACAGTCTGCATTTTTTACTTACTGCAGTGCCTAGGCTGTTTTTAGAGCCTTGTGAGAAGTTAGAAATTGTTCTCCTAGACGTTTGAAGATCTGAAAACATAAATATATCAAGGATACAAACTCAATTTTATAAAAACATAATTCACATTTTTGAGTTTTAAATTAACTAGAAGAAAGGAAGTTTCTTCTCGGGGCTGAAGGAAGTGGAATGAAGGAAAATACATTGGGGAGAAATTGAGTAATTATTGGGGGAAAATGGAGGAAAAAAAGTGGTAGAATACATCAGAGTGAAAAACGTGAAGGAAGAAACTGAAGGAGGACTGCAGGCAGGGCACCGCAACGGCACCTCTTGTTTGCTGGAGGCATCTGAGAAGCTTTTGGTCACTGTTAGAAGACACTAAGCAAGGTGGACTTTCAACATGACCTATGTATATGTATACATGCATTTATATATAAAGACAAAAAATTAAAGGGTTCTAAGCACAAACAATGAAGCCATCAGGTGCTTAGATACGCCTACAAGGAAGGAACTTAGATTAAAATTGTGGTTCTATAGACATAGAAAATGCTCTGCGGATACAGATGTGTAGAAATTACATACTTGTAATTACAGTTTTCTGACTTGAGAAAGGGCATCAAAGAAATAAAAGGAAATTGAGAGGCAATAAACTCAAATGCCTTAGAAATTTTATTTAAAAATAAACTGAATCTCACCTCAAACTAAATATTACTCTACTTTAGAAAATGTAGTGAGACCAACATTTTTTGAGAGCACGAGGCTGATAAGAGATCTTTCACGTGATGGCAACACAGACTAAGACTTCTTATCAGGAAGGAACTTCAGAAGAAGTTTTTCTGAGTGTCTGTACTTACCAGTTTCATCATGTCTTCTGATACACTAAAAAGAGGTAGTTGAAGGTAAGCTTTTGGACTAATTAGACCATGTTCTGTTTCATATAAAATGGCAGATTATGCCTTCAGAAAGCTATGTGCAGTGGTTTTTTTCCAAGTATCTTCCAAGTTATCTTTTCTGATTTAAATGTTGCTGATGTTTGAGATTTACTACTATTTGGAAAGTTTTATGTGGAACTGACTGAGAGAAATGGTGTTTTGTTAGTCAGCCTCCATAAAGTCCTTGGATGTTAAGCCTGATGTTCCTTCGATTTCTGTCTGTGGAAACCAGTGTGGGTCATTATATCTTCAGCCAACCCCCCACCCCAAAGAAGTTGCCTTAAGCAGTCATATAGAATTTGCCAACAAAAGTTACCTGTAAATATGAAGTTAAGGGCACTCTAAAGAATCTTGTTATCTTCTGGATCACAAGGCTGGTAATTTATTTTCATTACCTTGTTTCAAAATGGAAGATAAATCTGTTTCCAGACACCAGCTAGTGTCTACTGTGTGTGGCTTCCTCATAGCTTGTACTCAGGCCATGCCTTGCACTGTCTGCTTGTGAGTAGCTCCCTGCCTTTGTAAGACTCTGTTCAGATTCCTCTTCACCTGGGATAGAGAAGCATGAACTTGTTTGTATTAGGCTGTGTGTCCCTTTTAACTAGTAACTGAATAATCAGTGGGGCACCAGGGCTACATATGTACTAATAATTAATAAAAATTAAACAAAGGAGTTAGTCTCTGACTTGGTGGCCACCTGCTGTGTCAAGAGTTATGTTAATATAATGAAAGTATTTTTAACCCCCTCCCTACCACACACAAAGTACTTGCTGGGAATGTCTCTGCCTCCGCTTATCTGTGCCCAGACATTTGTCAAGGAAAGTACTGCCTTTATTGGGCAAAAATGGAAGCAGGGTCCATACTAAGAGCCTGATGGTATGGAAAAGTGTGGCTCGAAATTCAGGCTCATTACCAGACTCTCTTACAAGTAAGGAGCAAGCCAGATTTTCAGATATGGAAGACTCCACGGTATGAGAAGAGAGCCCAAGTGCTATTCCTCTATTGGGGTGTTAAACTCATGTTTGTGAATCACACCTTGCTGTTGCATGCAGCTTCTTTGGAGAGAACTAGCCTAATTCTTTGCCTCTGGGAAGCAGATTTACCATCAACAAGAGTCTCATGGCAAGAACAAGCGAGTAAACATCTAAACATGCGGAGTTTCTGAGTAAATACTGCTTTCACTTAATTATGTGTTCTTTCACCGGGGAAAAGTACTGAACGCTACTGCAGTGCCGACTCACCTTTCTTTTGGAAGTCGTAGTCTGTACGTTCAAGAAAGCAATATTCCTCTTAGGGGCTACTGTCTGTCATCTCTGTACATGAGAAGGGTAGAGATGATCCAGTTGCCAAGTTCTTTTTCCTCTGTAAATCATCAGAGCCTCTGTCAGTTGATTTCTTGATGAGTCTCTTATCAGATGATCAGATTTCTGCCAATTGACTTTGTTTCCAAGGCAACCTCTCTCTCTTGACGAGCCAGTTCCCTTCAGTAGTAGGTAACTTATTTTTTAGAGTAGGTTGATTACATTTTAACTGCATAGCTCTTAACAAGATATTGCTGCTTAAGTTTCAGCCCTACATGAAAGTGAAGAGATAACAAGCAAAAGTCTGTAACTAAAATGGAGCTGGCAGCATGGTAAAGATACATAAAGGGATTTTACGGTCTCACAAAATTCATAAATTGTACATACTCTCCAAAGATAAGCCTGCTGACCAGTCATTCTCATTTATATATGTATTCACTGTATTTTTCTTCTAAAAATGAGTTCCAGTTAAGCTGTTTAATTTAGGAGGATGTTTCCCAGAAGTACAGATAGTGCTGTGAATACCAGTAGTACAGCAACCTGCTTTCCTAGTCATGTAGGTCTCTAAACTGGTTGATACTGGTGTTTGAGAAATCACAGGCTCCCACCAGACTGGTTGGTCTTACCCTTCATCTCACATATGTGGTGTTTCTATCTGATAAGTGTTTGCATTACCACATCCTTTGCTTTAGTGTCTGTTCTGTTCAGCTGCTTTTGTTTCCTACAAAACCTGTAGGATTGTCATTGTTGAGGTTTCTTGAATTCGTCCCTTGGAATTACAGTTTAGGGGAAAAGGCACAGGTGGGATGTAGTTACAAAACTTTTTCTGAAGAAAGAAAACTCGAACATCTGTTTTCATATAGACAGGCAGTATATTTATGCCTACATATAATTCTGCAGATACTGATTTCTGAGTATATCTGGGTTAGTATGAGGTGAGTGAAGTTGTTATTCTTTTGCTTATCCAGTGTCCTTTCAGGTTATAGTCTTGAGTGCAGGAATGGCTGAACCTCGTAGAATCATTTCTTAGGCTTTTAAAGTTCACGGGACAAGTTATTCACATAAATGGAACAAAATTTAGATTTCTGTCAGTACACTGAACTGTATTTAACGTGTGCTGTAGAAACCCTCTTTTTTACAGATGCCAGTCTATTTTTGAGTAGAGATGTAGGCAGTTTTCTATTTATTTATTTTTTTATTCTTAAAGCATTGCTTTTCCAGAGGAATGGGAATTGCCATGTGTGAACAGAAATAATTTCAAGATGGTTTGTGTAAACGTTTGGATTTTGGAGCACTTAAGTCCTCGTGCTGTAAAGAGAAAACATGATTCACTCTTAGCCATAATGAAGCAAGTGTTCCTCTGCAATGTGATTACCTGGGCAAGTTTTGACTGATCGCAGCAAACTCTCCAGTCCTGTCTTTAGGGAACTGATCTTACAGGAGCTTTGTCTTTTCTTCTGTCTCCATCTGTTGATAGGATGACTTACATCTTCTGTCTGGACTGGCAGACAGGATTTAGGCGCCAATCCAGCAAACCACTTAAACAAGCTTTAAGCCTTATAGCAACTCAATTAACAGGTTAAAAAAAAATGAAATAACATTGCTAACACACTACTGTTACCTTTAGAAGGAAATTTAGGAGATTAGATTGTATTGGTACATGAACTATAAATGGAATAAGAAGTGTTAAATTAAACATACACTGAGAATAGAAGACATAGATCTAAGACCTCTGTCTTTAGTACAGAATTTAAAGGAGGAAAGATTGCTGTTTAATAGAAAAGAGAGTCTATGTCTTGTGTATTTCTGCTAGATCAGTGCTGCTTGAGAGTGCAGCATGGCAAATGGAATAGATTTATCACAGATGTAGGAATTTCCTCTGACCAGAGAAAGACTAAATTGCAGCACTACTTACCATTGCGTTACCGGGAAATGACAACACACGCGTTTCCTGTACTGACAGAACTAGTGATCACCGTGCAGGTAGCAGTAGTTCACAGGCAAACCTGGAAATGCTAATATTTGCTTTAAAAGTTACTAATGTGTTTCTTTCTTTGAAAAGATCTTCTCATTAAATCTTTTCAAGTGTTCCTTCTATCAGAAGAATCACTGTCACTGTGGAGGGATGAACGTACGGTTTTAAGCTAGTTGAGTTTATGTTCAGTTAATGAAATTGATGATGAAGTAAAAATTGCCTCTTTCTGAGTTTAGTTTTTGGTTCAGCTTTCAGTGTTACTGTACAAGTGGAAATGCTTTAGGTTTTGTGTTCCATAATGGTGACCTCTTGTGGTGCTTTCTGTAATACACGGTGGAGGAAGTTGTATTTATATGTCGTTTTTAATGACAGTTTTAACTACTAACTTAGTAAAATGACTTATAGTCTTTTCCAAATAGTTATTAATATGTAGATTTCATACTGCACATGTGAAGAAAGAAGCATTTTGTGCATTGTATTCTAATACGCGTTGTATGTGTCTGTACTGATTCTTTTAGTGACCAGATGAAAAAGCCTGGCACAGATTCATCAAGGCCAAGGAGTATGGGCTCGAAGAGACCAGCAGCAGGTACTTCATATGGCATTTCGATCTCAGAATATCAAAAAATGTGAAATACAGTCAAATAGAAATAATGTCATTTTGGTGATTTGAAGATCTTTTTCTTCTTTATTCGCTGAATGTTTGGTTTAGTTTTCTAGATGTACTGCATTTTTTTTTCTGTTCTTGGTAAAGAGAAACAATGGTCAAAAGATCTTCAGTCTAAAAGCCTGTTGAAATTTGCTCTCTTGTTTTTCCATTAACACCTTGTTTGCCCATTGCTTTTTGTAAACTGGCATAGTTGTACAGAAACTAATAAATTATGCCAAGCTGTATTAGCAGAAGATACAGATTCTAGATTGCCCTGCAGGGATGCATTTTGCTAATTTTACTTAACAGATTTTAATTAATATTTCCTTTAATCTGGCATGTTTCATACATGGCAAGTGCATATTTGAAATTCTGATATGGAAACCTGAAGTTTCTACTCTGCTGTTATTATGCTTTCTTACTATTTTTCTAGAACTGAGAAGTTCCATTACTCTGGATCATTCTAGTGAAGGCTGTAATGTGCTCTGCTTTCATTTCCTTCAGAGGAGCTGAGAGTATTTCTCATGTCACGGGAGTTAGTATTCTGTGGGGCTTTATGTTTATAAGCCTTTCTAATTTATCTGTGTTATTTTATTGGTGCTATTGAAAAAATCATGTGTGTTATTAGATGTCTTCCTTCTAATATCTACTTTCTTTAAAATTATGTAGCTTCCTTAGTTTGTGCATTCTTCATCTTTAATCCCAAAATAAACAGTGGGATAGCAATAAGAATTCTAAATAATTTCTTCTCTATAGTGGCGTTCTGGGGGAAGTGTTCATTTACAGATTACTTTATTGTTTTATTTGATTTGTGTTTATACTTATGTGAGGAGGTAGACTTTTTAAATATTGATATATTCGGAGCCACTCAGTATTCTGTGCAAAGGCTACACATAAGTCAGGCAGAACACAGCTTTTGAAAGCTCAGTGTTGCTAAGGCTCTTGTATTTACATGCTAAAAACAGCAACCAATAAATGTAGACTGATTAGTGAATTATTTTTTTTTTACCAGAATGCAAAGCTGTGGTTAAGACCTATGAAAAACTGAGACAACAAACTTCAACTCGATGAATTCTTTTTCTTGAGTATTTTTGCTGTTGAATTGTGATTCACTGAATTAGAAGGTTCAGGACAGCTTCTGCTATATTTTAAATACAGCTAGTGCCATAACTTTTCATCAGCACCTTAAAAATCAGCCAGGACAGAGAAACATGCAAGTGTAGAATTTATTAATATTTCCTTTCTTTTTAATCATGTATTTCTTGTTCTTTCTTATTGCTAAGATCAACATTGATTAGTTAAAAACTGATTATCTTTTTTCCCCCCTAGTCACAAGATATGTTTATTTTTAAAAATTACGCCACTGTGACTTTTAGGCTTCTGTATTTTTCTTATGAATGTGAGACAACTGCAGCAGAGGGGCACAAAAAAATCAATGTTTTTTTCTGAACTAAAAATTGAATGGCTTTGTTATTTTTTTTCCTAATGAGAAGTTTGGTCGTATCTGCAAATACATACATGAACTATTCTGTTTCTTGCTTCATAAAGTTAAGCATGTGGATAGTTAAAAAGTCGGTCCCATCTTTCAGTTTAAGAGCGGTAGCTATGTATTGGAAACAAGAGAAATAATTGAGTCAATGTGTGGGTTTTGTGGCAGGAAGGAACAGCGCAAACTATTGCAGCGTTCTCATCTCAGTTATGCTCTTGCATTATCCGGAGCAGAGCTTTCACTTTATGGCAAATGTTACATAGTGTTTTATTAATTAAGCTACTCATCGATCTAAATAGGACTGTTAACTCATTTGATCTAGAAAATAAAAAATGCCTGCAAAATAATAATATATTAGGTAATAATAATATTACCTAATAGCATATACTTATACATGTGTATGCACAGAGCAACAGTATATGGTTTTTGTAATAATGTATTGACCAGTGTATCACTTAAGAAACAGCAGCATTTCTGTATAATGTGTTTAAATACAAAAAACTGATACATTCATCCTGTGTAAAATATAGGTTGACAGTTAAACAATACAAATACACAAAATGAGTCTGGATTATTATTTTTTTAAAGAGCAGCCTTTTTATTTTAAATATTTGCTCTTTAAAAAATAGTCAAGAAGTTTTTGGTTGTTTCACTGTTCCAAGTAATGCTCAGTAGACAGTAATTTTTAAGGTCTGAGATACTGTTCTCATGATGCAAACCACTCAAATACCAGTGTTGTCATGCATAGTATTTTTTGTGTTTGATAATGATTACGTTAAGAATTTACATTGTCATTTAGCTGAAAGAGCTAGTAATGAACAGTAGGAGACACTTTCTGATGGATCTGTTACTTAAAAAAATGTATATATTCTAGTCTTAATGGCTTTCTTCATGTTCTTCATGTCACGACAAACCCATGCAACACTACAGGCTTGGGGAAGGGTGGCTGGAAGGCTGTACGGCGGAAAAGGACCTGGGTGTTCTAATTGACAGCCGGCTGAATATGAGCCAGCAGTGTGCCCAGGTGGCCAAGAAGGCCAACGGCATCCTGGCTTGTATTAGAAATTTTGTGACCAGCAGAAGAAGGGAGGTGATTGTCCCTCTGTACTCAGCACCTTGAGAATTGTGTTCAGTTTTGGGCACCTCAGTATAGGAGAGATATCGAGGTGTTGGAGCGAGTGCAGAAAAGGGCAACAAAGCTGGTGAAGGGCCTGGAGAACAGACCTTATGAGGAGTGATTGAGGGAGCTGGGTCTGTTCAGTTTGATGAAGAGGAGGCTGAGGGGGGATCTCATCATGCTCTACAATTACTTGAAAGGACATTGTAGAGAGGTTGGTGCTGGTCTCTTCTCACAGGTAATTAGGGACAGAACCGGGGGAATGGTTGCAAGTTGCAACAGGGCAGGTTTAGGCTGGACATTAGGAAGAAATTCTTCACGGAAGGAGTGGTCAGACACTGGAACAGACTGCCTAGGGAGGTGGTTGAGTCGCCATGCCTGGATGTGTTCAAGTGTTGTTTAGATGTGGTGTTGGGTGATATGGTTTAGGGGTGAACTTGTAGTGTAGGGTCAACGGTTGGACTCGATGATCCCAAGGGTCTTTTCCAACCTGAATAGTTCTATGATTCTATGATTCTTTAGTGGAGTTGTGTGGCTTTTATTTCCCTGTTTGAATAAAAAACAACCAAACAAAGAAAACGACAAACTAAACCCCATCTTTATAACAACAGCTGCCTGCAATATAAGGAGCTTAACCTAGTCTTGAACTCCAAAAATATACCTATGGGCACCTTGTAAGCAATTGTGGGATCCTTTAAAACTCAAGTTGTGCAGAAACTGGCTCTTCAGCTGTTGAGGGCCAATGGTCAAGACCAGAGTTCTGTCACTTCACGTAGTGTCAGATGAATGTGAAAAAGGTGTTCAGCAAGTCAAAATAACTCCCAGTGATATTGCATCCATATGAAAGCCAATCCTGGAATCCATTTTTTGATAAGCTGTATTTCACCAACTTCCGACTTGTCCAATCTGAAAACAGATCTGTGCTCCTCGTCTTGTTTCCAGAGGAATTCCAGACCGCTGATTTTTTGGTCTACCAATTCTTAACTTGGTGTATACTGATAAACTTTCTTTGTCTTTTCTTCTTGCAGTATAAAAAAAAATGAAATGTTTTTTGAAACTTCTCTTTGTGAGGTTGACAAGGTTTCTGATAATGAACTGTAGCCCCTTCTCAGTTCCTGTGGAGGAAATTGGTTGAAGTTGGCCAAGAAAATTCAGAGTTGGTTGCCTTCAAGGTTTCTGAGGAGGCAAAACACCTTTCAGCCATCTGTAGTTTGCTATTAATTTCCAAGATGCTGTGTGAGAAATTGTTTAATGTAAGAAAATAGGAGGGAAACATGCATTTTACAAAAATTTATCAGAGAAGCTCTTGAAACTAATTGCATAAAGTGCTTAAAATAGCTAACAGGATATAACTGACAAGACTATTTTCCCCTAACTGACCAAAGAGTCAGTTAACCAAGCTTAGTGTAGTATTGTGCATGTGTACTAGATAAAATTGTACAGTCCTTGAGGATTGTCTGTAGTATGGATATTTTTTAACACAGAATAAGCTGTCATGTGTACACGGAGCTGAAAAATAGTAGGACATGTTGATGTAAAAGTAGTCATTTCCTTCCAATTCAGCGATCAAATGAAACATTAATGTCGGTGAACAGAAACAAATCTGGCTTTACATTACAGCTTTACATATCAAAACATTTTTCTATCTAGTTTCACTTGAAACTTTCCTTTTTGCAAAAATGTAAATAAAAACAAAAGCTAGAATATGTACAATAACCCAGAATATAGCAAAATGTGACATTTTTAGATTTTTTTTTCTGACTGCTGAATAAAGTATTTGTAGTATTTATTTATGTAGAAGTTGAAACCTTCACTGAATATGTGCTTTTGTTTTGAATGTATTTTGAAGGCTTAGAGGATGAAACAAGAATAAATGAATCGGAAAAAGAAATCTTTTGGCATGTAAGGATTCTACCAATTCTGCACGAACTGGAAAAAGGTGGATACTACTGTTCTTGAAAACGTGTATTTTCCATACTGTTTCCTGTACTGTTTCCTGGAGGATACATGGGACTTATTTGTGTTTACTGTGAAAGAGTAACAGTAATTGAATTATCTAGCCTTTTATGCTTTCTTAAGTGCAATGACTTTGCAATGTCTTTGCAGTGTAAAACTAGCCTGGGCAATGGTCTGGAGGTGGCCCTGCTTGAGCAGGGGTTTAGACCAGATGACCTCCAGAGGTCCCTTCCAACCTCAACCATTCTGTGATTCTTTAAAAAAACCGAGTAACCTGATTTAGAAAATTTTTTACCTGCTTAAATTACCTTATTTTAGATGATACAGCTCTGCCAACTTAGCAGTCAGTGATGAGGTAATAATTGTAAGAATAAAGTACTGCACAGATACACTATTTTAAGCATATTGAAGGTCTAGATTAATTTTAGAAAACTAAGGAAATCTTAATGAAATTTTCTGTTTGTGCTTTAAGTGTTAGATGTCTCAGAAAAGTATGCAATGATCAAGAATATTGAAGCAAAATTCAGTAGATTCAGTATGACTTGAACGACCAAACTCTGAAATCCATTTTAATGTTTCATTCAAAAGGTTGTTTAGTTGCCTTCTATAGACATTATTTGAATGATGGGAATACAGAAAGTGGATTTGTTTTTACAAGTCGTTAAAAGTGAGTGTCAAATTAGGGAATTGATTCTGTTTTACAGGATCTTTTGCAGTGTTCATTACAGCGTGGTACAGATTAGGTGTGTTGGGGGTTTTTTTGCGTAATTTTGCAAATGTTGATGAGTATGAAACACCTGTACGGTACTGAGTGATTTCCAAAATGTATCATTATTTTAAAAAGATGGGATTCTCATTCGCATATCTGTAACTAACATATAGATAAACAGTGATCAGGAAATTTGATAACAGCTAGGCAGCTTCACTTTTTCCTTACTTAATGCTGAGATTGTAAAATATGAGCCACTCCGTTTTGCATAGTGAAATATTCTTTAAGCAAAATATTATTTGAAGGTAAAAATCTTGTCATGCCTTTCCTTTGACATGAATGTAACTAAGGAAAATCAGATTTCATGCCCCTTTTCCTTAGTCTTTACTTGATTTAGTTAGTGTGTTCATGTTTTTTTCACTTTTTAAAAAAAAATTGATTATGGCTTAATTTTTTTACTAATAGATGAAATTATCTAACTATAGTGACTCACTAGTTGATTGAAGGTAGTGCTATGAAACCCTTAAAATTAAGAGTTTTGGTACTTCTTGAATAGTCACACAGATTGTAACTGAATTAAATCATTGCCACCTGCAGCTGCATGTCATATTGCTTTGTTTAGGCTGTTTACTGCACAGTTGCAAGTTATCCTACCACAATGAATATTAGAATTCCATAATTTTAATGTTTTGAGTGGGTCTGCTGGTATTTCAATGTTTTGAAAATGTTGTGTGCAGTCATGCCTTTCAGCTAGTTCCCTGCACATGCATTGAGGTCACATTTAGTTTTTTATATATTACTAGAAAAGCCTTTTTCTTCATCTTTCTCCCTCCAAAATACTTCCAGAAAACTTCCTATTCTAAAACAAATCCAAAGTTTAACCTGCAACTTCATTATTTTCTCAAATCCTTTGAATATCATGCGTTTGGGATGATTGTTATGTGACAAAACGAAATAGAACCTCAAAATCTCTTTTTCTAGAGGAACAAATACTTCCGTTTGTTCCATTCCAGTCCTCGAGGAGAGATAAGCTTCAGAAATGCCCTATGGGATGCATGATGAATAATTTTTTGTTGTTGTTGTTAATTTTGATGAAATGGAATGGCAACGTTGCAGTTTTGGTTCCTTGCCATTCCTGTTTCATGGCTTATTGGAGCAGCGGATTTAGAATCATAGTAAATTTTATGAAATTTTCTGTCATAATGGGAGTAGAAGTGGAGTAAAAACAGTCACTGCTGTTACTCAGCTGCGATGATTGCAAATTGAGAGGTTGCACGCATTGCTCAACGTGAAAGCTGATGGGACCTTGAATTTGCCCACAGGTTTGGGACCTTAAATAAGTTCTTTTTCTTTTGATGAAATTTATACAGACAGGAAATTACAAGTGCTTTGCCTCCTCATATATGTCTCTATTTCATCTGTGAAGTGCATCCTGAGTAAATGCAGAGTTTATACACGCAGTTTAAGTGGGTTTATGTGGTGCTTTGTTAATGTCACCTTATAGACGACAGCAAATGTAAGAGAAAGAAAAAAGAAACCCTCGCTCTTGAATTTTAAAAATAGGCAAGACTTTTCCTTTTCCCTCTAAAGTAAACATGTACATGACTTCATTGTGTTGATATGCAAATTATATAATAATTTGCTGTGGGTTTTATGCTTGTGTTTTTGAAATAGTGTCTAAGAGACTCAGGTTAAGAGGTAGATGACTTTTTTTGTCAGTAGGCCAACAATCCACTCAAAGGTATCTTGCATATCTTGTATGCATTGGAGAGTTCTAACAAGTGTTTACATTCACTTGTTCTTAATCCTAGCAAGATTTGATATATTAGGTTATGTATATGTACAGAAAAACATTCCTTAACTGTCTCTTTTCCACTTATTTGGTGGAGCTCTTTAAAGAATATGTTTGGAATCACAGTTCCCTAGTAGAGATTTGGTCTATTAAACATTTAAGGTGAGTTTCATTTTAGCTTTAGGTATTACTTTGGCTCTGTGGTTTCTTGGATTGAGTCTCTGCTTTCTAAAGGGCAGAATAAAACCATTTCTGAGGGTTGGATTATCGTTTTCAGAGATGTATTGAGCACCTGATTTTTTTTTGTTGAGCAACTCACTCTTCATTTTGTTCCCCTGTGTTTTTGTAATGCTCTGGAAAAGATGGCACTGATAGTTATTTTTTTATTTATGCCTCCCTTCCCACCCCTTTCAAGTAGGAGATGATATAGAAAATCTTTGTCTGGCTTGCACCAAGCTCTATCAAGCCTTGAATGAAGGGAATATGCTTCAAAAAAGATTTAAAGGAAGAAGCGTGCTTCTGAAGACATTATATAAACTTGTAGATACCAATTCAGATCTACTTCACCTGAAGCTGGCGAAGATTATTCTGGCTGTAAGTGTTTTAAAATACTGTTTGGTAGAATGTGAAACTCAAAATCGTAAATTAAAACTTTCATTTGATTTTTTTCTCTTCATAATTTTAAACTGTGTCTAAACTAACTCTTCATAAGCACAATTTCTCACCATATGGGTACTAGTCTCCCATTCATGCAGCTTGGCACTTGTTGGAGCCTTTTATTTGCAGAGAAATTCCAACTGGGGGAGGAAAGAAGGACACAAAATAGGATAGCTGCTGTATGGTAGCAGAAACATTGGTTAGGTGTGGAAAAGAGGCAATGTCCCAAGCTGAGATACACATGCAGGGATTTAAGCAAAACAGTAATTAAAGAAAAATACACTTGAAAATGAAGTTTAGTTCTTGAATAATATCTTAATCTTATTACACACCTCCATCTGAAAATGCCAAAACATTTTTTCAGAAAGTAAATGAAATTATCTTTTTCCCCTGTATTTTTAGTTAAAACTCTGAATCAAGTTGGTGCTTTTGAACCTATTGGTTCAGCTACTACTGAGTATGTATGGACAGTCACTGGTGAAAGGATACCAGGCACTGTTGGAGGCATTTTAGTCATTTTGTGTGTATGTGTTTTGAGGGGGGTTCTCCTTTAAGATAGCATGTGTTATTTTAATCAGAAGATTTCATTATATATTCAGATACTACATAGATGTTAAGTGGTACTTTCTTTTGTAAATTTTCAACAATTTTACTTCTCTTCCATGATCTTTCAATGGCCATTAGTACATCATAGGATCTTTTTTTATATGAGAATAATATCTTTTTTATATGAGAATAAGTTTCATTGTGACATGTGATGTTCATAGAGTAGAATCATAGAATGTGTTGGGCTGGAATGTATCTCTAAAGATCATCTAGTCCAACACCCCTGCAGTGAGCAGGGAGTTGTACGGGAGTTGTTTGTGGTTTGGCCATCGATGCCAAACCAGTAAATCTTGTGCGAAATTTCTTTGTATGAGTGAATTAGAAGGGAAAAAAAAAAGAAAAAGTGGAAGTTACTGATATACTACTACCTGCAGAAAATACATAAAGAGTTTATATATCGTTCATATCCCTGTTTCGGCAGGGTAGTTGGACTGGATGATCTTTTGAGGTCACTTCCAATCCCTAACATTCTGTGACACTGTGATCATCTGTTACTTTAAAATGAGCTAAATAGAGCTTAAACTAGCTAGGTTTTAGAATCCTTTAATTCTGCAAACTTTTCAGTTTGGTTCAGCATTCTGTCAGGGTCTCAGCTGGAATTTAATAATTCTGTGAGAGTACAAGCTTGCTGTGGTGCCTGAACTTGTAAAATATTATGGTTTGGATGTAGATTTTAGTTGTGATTTTTATTTTTTGCTTTGTAGATGAAAGTGCGTGGAAAAGGTCTTCTTGGTGTTTGCAAGCTTGCATTTAACATCTGCAGAAATGAAAAAAATGATTACATCGTTCAAAATGATGGATTATTTGGTATGTATTCTGTTCTTGCATGTAAGTTAGATGTTGAAATTCAGTAGTTAGACTGATTATCTTTCAAGAAACATTAGAGTTAACTTAGTCACACACTAAAAATTGCCTGCTAGGTCAAACTAATAGTCCATCTAGTCCAGTATTCTGTGTCTAACGATGGTGATAGGGGAAGCTGTTCAGGGAGAGCGTGGAAACCTATGTGTTTTGTAATCCATTTCCCCTGTACTACCCCAGCATCCAGTATTGTTACGTTCTATTAGGGACGTTAGATGGTGCATCCGCACCTAATCATTTTCTAGTCTCTGTTTATAGATCTTTTGTTCATTAATTTGCCTAATTCCCATTTGAACTTTCTGTCTGCTTCTGCAGTCTCATAGAGCAGCAAGTTCCAGAAGTTTGGAGCAGTCTGTCTGCTATTTTAAACCTATCTGCTTTTCATTATGCCCCTGCTTGTAGTTTTACAGAATTTTTAAGAGTTAGAGTTCCTGGTCAGTTTACCCTCCACCTTCAAGATTTTTAAACCACAATCGTATCATATATCTCTGCCTTCTTCTCTTCAGATTTAGGCTTCTCAGCCTTTTAGCTCACTCTTTGAAAAGATACTGTGTCATTCTCTCAGTTGTTGTAGTAGCTGTTCTCTGTACCTTCTCCAGCTCCGATAGATCCTCGAGATGTTGTCATGAGTTAGGGCTGAGATGGCCACTGAACGCTGACAGATGCTCTTTAACCCCTCTCCCTCCTCAAAATGAGAAGGAAAGCGGAATAAGGCAGAGACTTACGGATTGGAAAACTAAAACAGCTTTGATAAAACAATAATAGAATTAATAAGGAAATAATAAAAATAATGAACTATGTACAAATATATACAAATCCCATATCGAACCCAATTCCCTCCTGATAGCAATCGCCACTGATGCTGCAGAGCTGGTGGCACTGGGGAAGCCCCAGGCTCAGTGGCAGTGGGGAGCTGGATACAGCAGCTGGATTCAGGAACTCAGGATCAAAGGCAGAAGATGGGACAGAGTCCTCCTTGGATGCTGGCCGTTGCAGAAGAGGGATTAACCCCTGCGATCCCTCCATTTTATACTGAATATGATGTATATGGAACCAAATACTGCTGTTGATCACCTGTCCTGTCTGTTCCTCACCGGAGGTGCAACCTCTTACTTCCTTGTGACCTCTTTTACTTCCTGGCACCCCCAGCGTGGCACACAAGAGCCAGCAGTGACCTTGGTCACTAGAGGACTAAATATAAACAAGAGCCTTTCTGCATCCCAGTCCCAGGCAGGAACTGTAAACATGAGGCCTTATCACTGCCAGTAGCAGACACTGTCTGCAAAGACATGCTGCTAACTTGAGAAAGTGCGGCTTCTTAGAAGAGACTGAGCTGGAAAGTAAAAATCACTGAACAAAACTGGTTCTGTTTAGCTCAAACAAGGACAGATGCACAGGACAAAACAGTCTGTAGAAGTCAAGATGTGTCTGCACCAGATTTTATAGAAGCTGTGTTGTTGACCATCACTGGGAAGGACATTGAGAACAATCACTGACTTTTTTAGCTGCTGCTGCACATTGGGCCAATGATTTGGGGATAATTGTCAGCAATGGCTCCAGGATCTCTTTTGTGATTGTAAGTTTGTTTGTGTCATAACGCACGCTTTGCAAATAGGAGAAATATGAAGAGAATGACAGTGTATGAGAGATACCCAGTATTGATGATGGTCGTTCCTTTCATTAAAACTTTACCATGTTTTATTATCATAGGCCATGACCTTGCAAGCATTTGTTGAAGGTGCGTAAGTTAAAGCATATGTGTACATCTGCTTAAACAGATGAGAGAATTCATGGCCCTAAAGTTTAGTATGTAAGTGTTGTCAGAAATGAAGACTAGATAAGCCTTTTTAGTAGTAAGATAACAGAAAAGGACTCAGAGAAAAGAGAAGAGGTCACATTGCTCAACCGACTTTGAATACTGAAAACTACAGTTTCGTGGAGATTAGCATCATACAAAAATCTGGACAAATTGAGTGCCCATGTCTGTGTAAGCAATAGGGTTTTTTGCTCTAGTTTCCATCTTCACTCACTTTTCTTTCACTTGCTCTTGTTTTCCTGTATTTAAAAACTCATGAAGGAAAGAATATTTCTGACAGGGTTTTGTATGCTGGTTTTTTTTAATTGCTCTTTATGTCTTGGACTCGCCTTATCCAGGCCGAAGACCTGGATTATCATAATCACCCAGATTCCTGTTGCAGTCACTGGGTTATAGATAGAGGTTTTTTTAATTCCTCTCTCCCTGTGCACTATTTATGTGCAGTGGAGCAGCTCCAGTAGAAGAAATAAATTAACTGTTCTTCTCAAACCAGACAACTACTGTTCAAGACCCTGTTTGATACTGAGCAGAGCAAAACTGAGTTCTCACATTGCTACAGCCCAAGTAATTTAGCTGACCACAAATGATTGGTGAGGACAAGGGTCTGGGCAAGAGCCTAGAGCATGTGTACTTTACCCACATACACCATGCACTTGGAGGGAGTTTCAGCTTGAGTTGAGACAGAAGAAACTTTTGAAATCTCCTAAGTGTAATGAGGTGGGAAAATGTTTTTATTCAACTGAATAGAGCACAGGAAGCAGAAGTAAATATTAGTTCAATCACTTACTAGAAATTCCAAAGTATAAAATTAGTTAGGATTACTTATTTTTTTAAGATACACCCACCAATTTCAGAATGTCACAATTTGTCTTGAAAGATATATTTGGCTTGTCCTAACAGCTGCTAATTTTAACATTTCAGATATCTAACAGTGATAGCATAAATCAAAACTTTTACAGTAACTTTACCTATATAAAAAATAAATGTAAAAAGAAAGAAATTTCAAATATGAGATTTGAGTTAGATACCTGTTCTTTTTAGTGCTCCTTTTGAGATGCTTTAAGACATTTGATTTTTAAGGAAATAGTGGGAATAAACCTCTTTAGAGTGTCTCAAGTTTAGTATGCAAAATTCCAAGCACACACAACCACTTTTGCAAATCTTGGATGAGGATTTTGGTGATTACTACTATATGTTTACAACTGGTGCTGGTCCTTTAAGCCTGGGAGAGCAAAAGTCAGGCCCATTCTCTTCTTCATCAATAATTGTTTCTTGGCTTCGGTCCACATACCCGATTTTTCTAGTCCACTTACTAGAAATGTAAGAGTTCAATCTGAGTGGTTTTTTCCCAATTGTTAATCTCTTAAATGAGTGGACTGTATTAAATATAAATGTTAATTTTAGGCTTTCTGAATAATGATTTTCCTTTTAGATTGTTTGCTGGAGGTCCTGAGAACTGAAGATCTACAAAAAAACAATGAAGCTTTCCTGTATTGCATGGGAGCTATAAAATTCATGTCTGGAAATGCAGTACTCATTAACGAAATGGTCAACAAAGGAGCTGTTGAAATGTTGCTGCAATTAATGAAGCAGATTAATAATATAAAAGAAAATGACACATGTTTCTCCAACTTGGGCCACCTATTAGTTCAGGTTAGCATTTACTTTTATTTCTAGACGTACATACTTCAAAGGCAAATTAACAATTTAATTGGAGGAGATAAGCTAACCCTGCGTGCCAATGACAGAATTGTACCTATATTTGAATAGACATGAAGTCATTCAGGACCTAAATTTAATTATCATAGTTATTTTTGTGTTGTCAATTTTAAAGGCTTTAGAAATTCTGAAGTTGTTAGAAATATTTTTAGGTACCTCATAAAACCAATTTCTTATTACTTTATGGTGCTGATAATGTTTTGGATACTATAGTAAACAGATGAAAATGTGTTCCCTGTCTAAATTCTTTGAACTAATATAATAAATACAAAGCAGTTATTGCAATACTGTAGGAGATTACAAAAAGCTTTTTATTACAAGAGTGGTGCATTTTTAAAGATGTATATGAAAATATGACTCTGTTTCTTTGACTTTGAAGAACTGTAATTTAAGGAAAAGGTTGTTGTGAAAACCAACACTTTAAATCTTTTTGAAAGCAACAGGGTCAAAACTGGCTTTTCTTATATGAGCTACCTTGGTAAATTAATGGCTATTAAAACTAATCCTTTGCCCTAAAAACTGCTTAATCCTTAGTGATTTTGGAAAAAAAAAAAAGATTATGTAGCTAAATCTTACGTTACGCATAGGATGTGGGCGTTTTTTGTATTTGTCGAGGATTTTCCAGGTAGGTTCTTGGCATTTGTCTTGGAAATTATTGATGTAAAAAATAGTGAATGGTGTAATTGCAAGGTTTTGGGGACTTCATAGTAAAATATATTGGACAATTTTCTGAAGTAGTGTTAACCCGAATTTTTTTTACTAATAATACAAAAAATTTTTTTCATTCTCTACTAACTTACAAATGAAGGATTTCTTTTACTACTTGAAATTATATGAGAAAACAGATAGCTTACCTTATCACGTTACTATTACTGATTTTTGTCTGTTGATTTTGGTGGAGCTATGAAGTAGTCTCTCCAGAACAGTGTGTTTGATCTTGGTACAAACATAAACAGATTGGGAGATCATAGAATCATAGAATGTTGGGTTGGAAGAGACCTGTTTTGTTGATATCATACCTTATATTCTATTAAAAAAATGTACATGTGATTTCTAACTCTTCTTTTTCCAGGGAAGGTGTACAAACTTCAGGTGTTTTTTCCCCCTTTTGAAAAGTATTGAGGATAGACTGGGGTTCCAGAATAGATTATATTCTCAGTGTAATTTGCAAGGTGATAGGCAGTGACTTAAAACATCTAAACTAAAAGAAAAGTAATCTTGGATGAGGAAATTTAGATTATAGTTTTGCTAGGCAGTTTAAAACCTAAATTAGAGATATGTATCCAGTATCTTTTTTCTTGTCTATATAGTTTTAAAATATTTATCCTTCTGAGAGCAGGAAGGTGATGGTTAAAGGCAAAGCATGTTACTTGCTGACATTTGCGGGCTGCTGTTGATATTAATATTATAATACATATAATAGGAATCTTGTTGAGTAGAAAGAGATGGAAATCCATGCTAAATAGATGTAAAAAGAGATTTTTTGTAAGTTGAGGTATTTTAAAATAATAAATGATGTCGTAGTAGTAAAACTAATGAATCAGATTATTTTCAACTGTTTGATTAGCTAGCTGTCTGAACTTCCTCACAACTTTGCAGAAATGTTTTTTCTTCCATTATTTGTACGTGGATAAATTTATTTTTTTTTTAATCAAGAGTAAATTTGCAAATGTGTGGACATAAAAGAAGTGTAAAGTATAATAATATAGTCATTATTCTCTCTGATGTTTTCAGTGTGATTGCAAATGTAGCAAAACTAATTTGTTCAGTTTGAATAGACTGGCTGTTTCTCACAAGGCCTTGAGTATTTTGTGGACAAGTGAGAACCAACAACTGTCTAGTGTTGAGGCTGCCCTTTCTCGTGTTTGTATTCTCTTCCATAGTAGTACAGATACTTCATTTTTCTTCCTCATGGGAGAAAAGTAGTGAATCCTGCTGCTATGGAATTCCTGTGCGACTTTCTCATATCAGTTCCTTCGACAAATATACATAAACGTGCACCATTTCTTTCATGTGAGTTAATTGTTCAGTCATCATAGACAGTTGTAGGAATAGTTCTGTTTTCAGGGTTGCAGTATCAAAGAAAGTTTCTTCTCTGATTCATGTCTTGGGAATAAAGGAAGTTTTTGTGGCATACTTTAACACATAGCAAAAGATCAAATATCCAGAGACATACAGAAATAATGAATAAACATAAGTCTTCAATAATAGAGAGCGAATTACATTGAAGGAGAAAAACACCTTCAGTATTCACAGTGGCCTCTGAGGGAGGCTCTGCCATCTCTTAATCCAGATAACTGAAGTTATCTGGGACCAACTCTTCATTCTTTAACTGTATAATTGCACAATCACCAGATGGCAGTGTTAGACGTAAACTTGCCAGGTCCTTTTTGTGGGAATAAAGTGCTTATCCGATTTCTTCGTTGCTACATTATGGATTTTATGCAGAAGCCCTGCAATACAAGAATAAAAATGTTTGTAATAATTACTATTTTTCCTTAGTAGGGGACGTGAAACCAGGGTAATCTTCAACTCATTTTGTATTGCTTCACCTAATAGTCTGATTATATTTGCAGGAAAAATGGTAATGGTTATTCAAAAGCCCAGGCTTTTGAAGTGTCGCTGACAAGACTTAACAAGTACTCCATGTTCCTTAATTGAAAAGCACTTAAATGTCTTCCTCTTTAAAAATAGCATTTGTCTGCTGTTAAATTTTCCATTTGAGTGAATTTGATCTTTCACATGGCAACATAAGGATTAAGGCTGGTGGAGATTACTAGAGCCAATTGTTCTGCGTTGGTCCCTGAGACATGGTGCCTGCTTGAAGCAATCAGAATCTCTTGAATTTATCTGTTGCCTGACTAGCTTCTATTATTCCAAATTTCACTTGTGTACCAATTGCTCCTTTGTGGATATATACCTCTATGAACTTCTGAATTTCACTGTCTTGCACATTTAATTGTATATGGTTTTTTTGCATTGCTTTTTACTTTCCAATCTATCTTGTGTGAGGTTGCCTCTTGGTAGAACTTACTGCTGGAGGGTTTTGACCATCTAACTGTCTTGGGCAGTGAAAAAAATTACTCTCTTTTGGAGGCCTCTGAACCATTGTCTATTGATGAAGTTGTGGATTTTTTCACCATCTAATATGTAAGTCTCTGCTGCAGTAAAAACCCGGATCTGGGCTTGAACAACACTCTTAATATGTGTTGTATCCTTCATTTTTAGTATTGCGAACTTTAGCTAGAGCTCAGCAAATGCAATCCTAGGCTGACTGTGAACATCTCATATGTGAACGTTGAATGCAGTCTTCTGAGTCTGTTCCATTTGGCAGGAATTTTGCCACCAAAACTTTTGAATAGCAAAGTGTCTGATCGGAGTGTTTTCATTTTTCAATATTTCTCCAGTATCGTGTTGATTTTTGAAGCATCATGACTTTTTAAAGGAGCATATTTGGAAATACATTTTTTTTGCAGTTGTTTAGTTAAAATAACAAAAACCTTCAGTTATCTTCTTAAAATATGAGCAACAGGAAGGGAGTGGCTTCCATAGGTTCAGTTTCTGTTTATTTGGAATATAGTATATAGTTCATATTTAGTGCTGAAGTTAAATCCGTTCACATATCACCTTCACATTATCCCATTTTTTCCTTTCCCTCTGTGCTTTGCTTCTCCGTTTTGATACCTTTTTCATTCTCCTGTTGTTCCATTACAGAACATCATGTGGTAACTGAAGACACATACGCTTTTGTCAAATTTGTTGAAGTAGGACAGGTAATTTGAAAGCTGCTGAAGAATGGGCAGGGTAGTGCATGGAATCTGATGAGCAAAACCTCCTCAAACACAATTTAACCTGCTCTTTGTCAGATTGTCCCTTTAGATTTAGCATTGGACAAGCAGTCTAATTCGGTAATGAAATACTTAATTTCGAGAGTTTTTTGTGATTATGAGCAACTTGAACAGATAGTATTTGCCTTAATAAACAACATTTAAAACCAAATTGAAGTTAAACACCTTACTCTTAGAATAAGGAAAACTGGAAGTAATCCTATATTCCCATTAGATTAAATGACTTCACATTAATCTTCTAGGAAGTTCTGATTGAGATCAAGAGTTAGCATACATGTCATTGCCTGTCTGACCTTGGAAGAGAACCAGGACATTTCAAAATATGTAATAGCTGATTCATTTTGCATATCTGCTGGGTATTTTATGCTTAAAACTCCTCAAAATAGAACAGTATCTTCTGAAAATATTTTGGTCTCTGCAAAATAACCTTGAGACGCTTTTAATTTTTATGCTGTTCAAGTAGTGGGTTTCTCTTGATCTTGATTAACTTTTAATTTTTTTTTAATCAAAATGCATTTTACTGTCTTTAAAAATCAATTCACCTTAGTTTGAAACTTATAGTTATTTTCAAAATATATGTTATAATTCAGTATTAATTTGTAAGACTTATATTTAAGTTTGCAAAATCAGACATTGTGCAAAAAATCACTTTATCCACAGAATTTCACCTAATTTCCAGTTGCTATATGGTTATATACATGCATACAAATCTTTTATACATGTATACAAGATTTTAAAGCATCAGGTTTCCCTCAAAGATAGAGGTTACGTGCAGGCAAAGACCAGTATCAATCTTACATTTTCAAACAATTATTTCAATGTACACAATTCTGTGGCTTCCACATTTCCTGTTCCAATTTATTGGTAGATACGTACCTGCAGAATGTTAACAAGGCCTTCAGACTGCCTTAGATGTTAAAAAAACGAGATTTGAGCTTAATTAAACTTGCAGAACAGAGTGGATTTGGTTGTGAGGGGCTGTGATTAATAAATGCCTGACTATCCTGTGTGCAGCTGATAGCTACTTTCCGAAACTTGGCCGAGTGCCCTGCGGCGAGGGGCCGGCTCCTCCGCGGTGCTGCGGTCCCTGAGCTCTGCGTGGCGCTAGAGCAGCGTATGAATGATACCGACATCTGCACCTATATTGTCCGGATATTCAGGTACGTATGGAACACGGTGCTATTGCTTCACACAGTCCGGGCAGTGTTACCCTTTCGGGTGACCTCAAAGAGGATAGGGTCAGGCGCTAAAATTGGAAGACTTACGTTGAATTGTTATGTTTTGATTATTTTTTTTAAACGCTCTGCGTAGTTTTTAATTATTTTGTATGATAATTGTGTCTTTATTAATGCTGATAGGATTGTTTAACTGTAGCCATGGATTCGTTGTCCTTGTGAAAAATGTTTTGTCTTATTGTGCCATTCTTTAATCCCACAGCTTCTGACTGAGATTTTTAAAGTACGATTTCTTATATTTTAAAGCTGCATAAATTACTAAGTATTTATGAATCCTATTTTAGGCCATGTTTTAAAAAATGAATGCGAGAAATTACACAAGCTTAAGTTATGTGAGGGACTCTCTATTGTGAAATAAAATACAGGAAAGAGAAATGTGATCAGTGTTCATTGTTTTGAGCTGTCAAAGAATGTTCGAGGAGATTAATCTGTGGGATCAGGGCTTGAGTGTGCAGATGGAAGCGCTGAAAGAATCTAAGTTTTATGAGCAGGTCAATGGCTGCTTCCCAAGATGTGCTTTTTAGAGAAAGATTAGTATGAGTGAATCACTCAGAAAGATCCTTCTGTAGTCTGAATAGTTTCTCTGTCAAAAATCTTCCCGTTACCAAGCACCAGCTTGCAATATCCAATGCTAAATGGCCTTGGAAACAATTTAAGCATTTTGAAGAAGTTGTGAAATTAAATGTTGATAATTTCAGGAGGAGTTGGGTAATGAGCACAATTTATGAATGCTGTTCTGAATGAAGCATTTGCCATTGCTGCTTTGTTATTGTACTGAGTCATGGTGCCTTGCATTGCTGTGTTCACTGGCATTCTGGTATGGCATTCTCTTCCTGTTCAGCCCCTCCAAGTCATTTGTCACGTTCTTCTTGCTAGATGAGATCAAGTTGTGCTTTGAAGAGCAGCTACATAGGGGACTGTCATTTCTTCTGCTTCACAGCTAAAACCAGGCAAATCTCATCCTTTGCTGTTTGTGCTACCTATAAAGCATATGAATTGCTTCCCCAATCCCATGCCACCTTGTCCACATCTGTCTCTCTAATTCTGTTCCTAAAAATGAGTTGAGTTCTAGGACTTTGAGCATATTGACTTCTTCTAAAGGAGACAGCATTCCTTTTACCTGCAAAATGCCATGAAATGTGGGGTAACGGGTTTGTAATTGTGTAATCGATACTTACACTGTAATTCTGACAAGAACATTTACTTGATCTAGAATTCAATAAGGAACAAAAGTAATTTGTCTTATTTAAAGTTTCCTACTGTTTCTTTTTTTTTTTCCTAAGTTTAGGGAACTGCGTGCTCTGAGGATACAAATCAGCCATAAAATCAATATAATTTTCTTCCTGGAAATTGGAGTAATGAAAATAAAATTTCACTGTGCAGTACAGAGGACAGATTTTAAATTTGTTTTTTTCTTCTAGTAATATAGAATCAAGGAGTAGTTTGGGTTGGAAGGGACCTTAAAGATCACCTACTTACAACCCCTCGGCCATGGGTAGGGCCCCCTCCCACCAGACCAGGTTGCTCAAAGCCCCATCCAGCCTGGCCTTGGACACTTCCAGGGAGAGAGCATCCTCAACTTCCCTGGGCAACCTGTTCCAGTACCTTATAGTACACCCTTATAGTAAAGAAATTCTTCCTAATACCTAATTTAAGTTTCCCCTTTTTCAGTTTGAAATCATTAACCCTTGTCCTATCCCTACACTCCCTGATAAAGAGTCCGTCCCCAGCATTCCTGTAGCCCCCCCTTTAAGTACTGGGAGGCCTCTATAAGGTCTGTTCGGAGCCTTCTCTTCTCCAGGCTGAAGAGCCCCA
>NW_009711880.1:42929-62148 GCF_000703405.1 Apaloderma vittatum
CAGACTGTGGAGTGTCAGGAGTGTGGAATAGAGGGGAAGTCTTGGGCAGTCTTGATCCGCTGGCCACGCTTAATAGAATGATTATCATTTTCTCTCAGTAAATTTAGGCAGCTTGTTTGTAGAGAATGTGTTCAGTCTATTCAGATTATTAATTTCTCTAAGTCTGGAATTGATTGTAACTGAACATCAATGCAGATATTTGCTAGTTATGACTACAAAAAATAGGGAAATGAAGAGGCTATCCTAGTTTGTTCTGTTATTGCAGTATTTCTGCTATGACCAAAACATGTCCAGTTCTCTATTTTTGTAATGATCAGGGTGAAGAGTTTAGGACCGGAGCAGCTGTTATGGAATGCACAGGTAGAATCATTACTGCAAGAAGGTGCGCTCGCTGTATTTGCGGGTGAGAGATGTGTTCAGTTAGTGCTGTTGCTGGGCTTTACTAGATGGGCATTAGGAAGGGACCCTTTGTTTCCTCTCCCATTTGACCTCCTATGTCATCTTAAAATTACAGTTCTCCCATTTAATGCTATGAAGTGCTAGTGTTGGCATCCTGTGCCCATATGGCAGGCAGGTTGGGAAGCTCCTTGTGTTCACTTCTTAGCGTAATTCACAGTGGCAAAGCTAGCTGGGCTTCTGTTGTGCTCTTACGTAACTGCATATGCCTCTACTAGAAGTCTAAGTATTGGCATTTGTTTCATTTGTTGGAAAATATGACTCTGAGATGCCAAAGCAGAGTGAATTTAAAAAAAAAAACACTTTTGTGGAAAAAAGTGCTCTCTATTTACGTATATTTTATTTTTGTACCTTTGTAGCAAGCTTTCCTCCTACAATGACTTCTGTGCAGCTTTAGCAGACTGCTCCAGATGTTACATCGTATTTTTAGCCCTACTAAACAAACACCAGAAGCAGCAGGTCAGTTTTTTTCATCTCTTGATTTTTATATGTTAATCCTCTGATGTGTCTGTGTATTATTGTGTATAAGCTTGTTTTCAGTGACCTACTTTTATGCATTTACCAAATAAAAATTGTAACTGGTTGACAGCATTTCTAAGTAGTAAATAATTGAAATGAAATAATTTAGATTAAAAATTAAAAGCAATACAGAAGACAGATAGGTGATTAATGTGTCTACCCTTTGCATGTGTAGAAGCAGTCCTTTGAGTACTTAATTATATTTCTTACTTTTTAAAAAGTGCTTTCTAAAGCAAATAGTTTATTTTCATATTTAATAGGAGGAAATTGCTGGGATTTCTCCTGCCTTCCTCTCCTGCAAGGAAAGTGTGAATTCTCCAGTTACGCAATTTCAGAGCAGAGAAAGATTTGTTTCTTAATAGCTGTGTAAGGTATCAGAATGTATCTCTCCTTGCCAGAGAAAACCGTATGCCTAGAGTATCACGTTCAGAATATTCACCTGGAAATAAATGTTTAGAGTTTCTCACTATGCCTTGTATTATAAAGTAAAATTATAAGAGTATGCTTGCTACCAGCTTCATTAGAACTTTAAGTGCCCAGTGTTGCTGTAATATCATAGTGATCTTTCCTATGTTTACTGGAGTGCAAGGCTCAGAGAGTTTGGTGCAGGATCATGGTTTTTAGAGATTGTCACACTGGTAAGAGTGGAGTTGCAAATTACTCATCTCTATTGCCGGGTAAGATTTATGAAGAAAATATTTCTGATGTAAAGCATAGATGTTCAAAGGTGGAACAAGGTTTCAGAATAAGAACGTTAAATCACATTAAGATTATACTTGAAAATAAGGAACTTCTTTGGCTGCTCCAGCATCTAAACTAGTTTGAGGACATTTAGTTATGCTGTACAATTTAGCCCATGGTTAGTAATTCCTGGAGAATTGTTGGAACGAGGTCTTTCGTGCTGCTCTTAATGAAGATAACCACAGTGGCTACACTGAACAGTCTGCGTTTTCTTCTGCCAAATACAGAAATAATTTTTCCCTGTCCTGTTTACTTGCATCCTTGTTTTCTGTGATAGTACATGTGGAAAAGAAACAGAGGTTAAGGTGTTTCTATTCATTTAGATGCCTGTTGGTTAACATTCCTACAGCATGTCTAGTATTTCTAGGTTCAGGATGCTGTTGCACCATATAGTCTTCAAAGATGCTTTAGTAAATCGCTACATAAATAATATGAGAAATATCAAAGGCATGATATTTTACTAGATTTATAGGTATTTTCCCTTGAGAGCGCTGTATTAAAACCTCGGCAAATGCTGTGGCTGGGAATAAGGAGCTTAAATTGAGTAACATCTTCCTCTCAATCTTAATTTGTAATTTTAAGAGGAACTTTTCTAGGCTCCTGAGATAATAGCTTTGTCTCATAATGAATTGTAGGCTCATATATAAATTGAAATTGTTTATTGTCAGGTAGTGTTTAGAATGTAGCTTCTTACTTGTCTACTTTACTAAGTGGTCCTAAAAGAGATCTTTCTTCACTGGATTAGTATTGCTTTTTGTGCTAAACTGTCAGTTGTTTTATCAAGGTACAAATTAGTGAAGAAATAGCTTCTATGTAAAAAAAAAACAAACCAACAACTTAGTTATTATGTTATGATTATACATGCAATGTCTTCAGAGTAATTATTTCTTACTGCAAACTTTAAACAATCATGCAACTGTCAGTTGTCAGCTTAGTGAACCCCTGCAGAAACAAGAGGGACATAGATGATGTAATGCACCACTTTTTTTTGTAATTTATAATAAACACTTGAGCTGTGAGGAGTGCAAAAAAATGTTTTTCCTGAGGTGTAGTTGACACTGGTAATCTTTCTTCTAAAATGCTGACAGATAGTGAGTTATAGTGTGAGTTGGTATGTGTTAAAAGAAAACAAGTAACAGCAGTGTGAGTAAAATGGGTAAAATTGCCTGCTGTGGGAAGAAGCAGCAAACAGGAGGATAAATGAGGACTAAGAGCTTATACGTTGAAGTAAATTGTATGTGTTTTCTGAATTTTCAGGTTGCAAAGTTTGTAGGATCAGGTTTTTTTACAGACACTCATGGCAGCTAGAAATATACCAGGGAAAACAATTGAGACTTTATCAAGTGCTTTCATACCGGTGACTTAAAATAAGCATTAAGTATTGTGAAAATAAAAATGTGAGCATTGGAAGTAGGATTAATGACTTGTTCCCGTACCACACACTGAATTCCACAGCTGCCATCCCATATAGTCTCTGTTCTTCTCACCGCACTGCAGTTTCAGCTTTTGTGTTTGTTTTTTTTTTCTTCTCGGCTCATTTTCTCCCTTGATCAAGAGCATCTGAAGGAACGGGAGAGTAGTAACTTAACTCTGTGAGAAAGGCTTTTGGGGAAATTGGATTGGCAAGTCTTGCTAAATTCCACGTGTCATAGTCTTGGGTAAGGAGAGGAGTGCAGAAGGTTGGAAAAGCTGGATCTGCAGGGTGGGACTGGAGAATTCAGCAGTGCTTTTCTTCTGAAGTACATTTCTGTTGGACTTCACTCATGGTTGATTTTGGAACTCACATGTTAACTAGTAACAAAAACATCCTCGGTAGCTGCCACATGCTGTGAAAGCTGCAAGTGTTCTTGCGGAGCCTCTGTAATGCAGGATGAACTTTGCATGCTTCTGTTTCTAGTCGACTTTTGCTTTTTGTCTCCAAAAATCTTTTAACAAGATGATCTTCCCCTTTGCCAGATCGTTACCATCTCTAAGCTTTGCAGATAAACTATATTAAGGGTGACTTTCTCAGACTGTGGTTAATGTCATGAGGAGGCCATGCTTTTGGAAGAGGGAGACGGCCTAAATAGGGCGGTAGGTCCTGTAAGTCAGGCACTACCTGAACTTAAGTGGCCTTTTGGGGCCCTTCCAGCTTCTGTGTAATCTTTTGTCAATGCAGAGTTAGGAGTCTGGTTTCAATCCTTTAGGAGTCTGGTTTCAATCCTTTAGGAGTCTGGTTTCAATCCTAAGTGCACAAACACAGGGTACAATACTAAAATTGAAGAAATCTTGTGCCTGTTATATAGAAAAGCCCCTTTATACTTCAGCCTACTTTTCGATTAGGAAACATTGGTTATGTGTCTGACATCACTGGATGCAGCAATCACCTATTCAGCAAAAGAATTATCACATTAGGTCACAGGTTCATCCAGCCTGCTATCTGTACTTGGCAGTAGTGAAAATCAGATGCACAGAGAACAGTAAAAACAAAGCATATATGATAGTTGCTGTATATACTTACCAAACCTCCAGCTCTTTCCAGTTTGGAAGCTTCCTCAGTCAGCTATGGAAGAGCAACTGATGTCATCTACCTCGACTTGTGCAAGGCATTTGACACTGTCCCACATGTCATCCTTGTCTCTAAGATGAGGAGGCATGGACTTGATGGATGGACCACTCAGTGGATAAGGAACTGGCTAGAGGGTTGCACTCAAAGAGCTGTGCTCGATGTCCATGTGGAGACCGGTGGCAAGTGGAATTCCTCAGGGGTCTGTTCTGGGTCCAGTGCTGTTCAACATCTTTGCCAGCGACACGGACAATGGCATCGAGTGCACCCTCAGCAAGTTTACCAACGACACCAAGCTGTGTGGTGCGATGGACTTACTTGAGGGAAGAGATGCCATCAAGAGGGACCCTGATAGGCTTGAGAAATGGGCCAGTGCAAACTGCATGAGCTTCAACAAGTCAAAATGCAAGGTCCTGCACCTGGGTCGGGCCATTCCCAGGCACAAATACAAACTGGGTACACAATGGGTTGAGAGTAGTCCTGAAGAGAAGGACTTGGGTTTGTTGATAGACGAGAAGCTCAACATGAGCCGGCAGTGCGCTCATGCAGCCCAGAAGGCCAACCACATCCTGGGATGTATCGAGAAGCATAGCCAGCAGGTCAAGAGAGGCAAGAGAGGTGATTCTCCCTGTTTACTCTGCTCTTGTGAGACCCCACCTCGAATACTGTGTCCAGTTCTGGTGTCCTCACCATAAGAGGAATATGGATCTGTTGGAATGAGTTCAGAGGAGGGCTGTAAAGATGGTCCAGGGGCTGGAACACCTCTGGTACAAGGACAGGCTGAGGGAGCTGGGATTGTTCAGCCTGGAGAAGAAGAAGACTCTTGGGGGACCTTATAACTGCCTTTTGATACCTGAAAAGAACCTGCAGGAAGGCTGGAGAGGGACTTTTGTATTTACAAGAGTGTCCACTGATAGGACAAGGGGAAATGGTTTTAAATTGAAGGAGAATAGGTTTAGATTGGAACTTAAGAAGAAATTCTTCAGTACGAGGGTGGCAAGACTCTGGAATAGATTGCCTAGAGAGGTTGTTGTGGATGTCCCCTCCCCGGAGATGTTGGATGAGGCAACGTGGTCTAGTTAAGGGCATCCCTGCCCGTAGCAGGGAGGTTGGATTAGATGATCTCTAAGGTCCCTTCCAACCTAAGACATTGTATGAATCCGTGGTTCTGTGATTCTCTGTGCATGAAGTTGACATCGATTGAATTCTTTTCCATGAAACTCTACATTCTACCTCTACCTCATATGAACTTCTAACATGTTAAACATCCATTTGCAAGGAGTTGACACAGCAGCTACCCACTGCACAAATAATTCCTTTTACTTGTTTTAAATTTGGCCTTTACTAGCTTTATTTTGATACCCTCTAGTTCTTGTATTGAAAAGACAGTAAATATTTAATACCATCAGTCCTTTAACACCACCCCTGACTTTCCAGACCTTTATCATATCCTCTTTGAGTTACCTCTTTTCCAGTTCCCTGCTGAAGAGTCCTTCCTTACTTAAGAGTTCTTCCTTAATTAGTCCTTTCTGATACAGAGGCTCTTCCATACCATTGTGCATCTGTGTTGCTCTTCTCAGAACTCTTTACAGTGCTGATTCCTGTATTTATTTTTTTTTGAGATGAGGAAACCAGAACCTGGCAGTTAACATGTGGCCATATCATAGATTTGCATGTGTGTGTAAATTTATTTCCCAGTAATCCCTGATATTTTATGTGCTTTCTTGATCTCCTGTAAGCATTAAACTCCCGTGAGCAATCTGTCATTAACCCCAAGATTGCTCCCTAAGTACTTATGATTGGTTCGAAGGCTGTAATTTGGACTCGATGATCTTAGAGGTCTTTTGCAACCTAAATGATTCTGTGATTCTGTGTTTGCTCTGTGTTTTTTCACAATCGTTTCATGTTCATCTGCATTTAAATTTCATCTGCTATTTTATTACTAGTTGCCTACAAATCCTTTTTCTGCTCTTCAGTCCACATTCATCTTTGCTACTTTGAATATCTTAGTGTCACTGGCAAACTCTTACAATCACTGCTGTCCCCCACTTTTCCATGTTGTTTTGTAGACAAGTTGAACACATTGAGTCCTAGCACAGAACCCTGTGAAATTCCACTGGTCATCTTCCAATGCACCATTGCAGAAACTGCCCATGTACTCTGTTTTCCATCCTCTAATTTACCTATAACCAGATTGAGAGCAGTCCTGGAGAGAAGGATTTGGGCATGTTGGTGGATGGTAAGATCAAATGAGCCAGCAGTGTGCACTTGAGGTCCTGCAAGCCAGTCATATCCTGGGATGCATCAAGAGATGTGTGACCAGCAGGTCAAGCGAGGTGATTCTGCCCCTCTACTCTGCCCTTGTGAGACCCCACCTGGAATACTGTGTCCAGCTCTGGAGCCCCCAACACAAGAAAGACAAGGAGCTGTTGGAGCAAGTCCAGAGGAGGGCCACCGAGATGGTCAGAGGGCTGGAACACCTCTCCTTCAAGAACAGGCTGAGAGAGTTAGGCTTGTTCAGCCTGGAAAAGAGAAGGTTCTGGAGAGACCTTATAATGGCCTTCCAGTACCTGAAGGGGGCCTGCAAGAGGGACTTTTTACAAGGGCCTGTAGTGAAAGGACGAGGGGTAATGGGTGGAAACTGGAAGAGTGTAGGTTTAGACTAGATATAAAGAAGCAGGTCTTTACCGTGAGGGTGGTGAGGCACTGGAACAGGTTGCCCAGGGAGGTTTTGGATGCTCCATCCCTTGAAGTGTTCAAGGCCAGGCTGGATGGAGCCTTGAGCAACCTGATCTAGTGGGAGGTGTTCCTGCCATGGCAGGGGGGTTGGACGTAGATGATCTTTGAGGTCCCTTCCAACCCAAATCATTCTATGATTCTCCCTTACAGCATGTTACATTTTCAGTCCCTGGGCATCAAGGCAGTTTTGAGAGCTTGCACATCACTGTTAGTAATTAAGCTGTTCAATTAATCAGCTCTTTTAAAACTGTTGGGTGATTATCTAGTCCTGGTGATCTGTTTGCAGTCACTTTGGTTTTGGACAGATCCTCTGATGAATCTTCCCCAGAGAAGGCTGTAGTGTCAAAATCTCCAGTCGCTTTCACATTGGGCATGAATCAATGCAAAGCACTCAGCTTCTCTGTAGTGACATTTTCTTCTCTGAATCCTCCTGTTTTATCCTGATCATCAATTAGTTCTGCAGATTCTGGCAACCTTCCTGGTCCTAGTATGTTTGAAAAGATTTGTTACAATTTTTGCATTTCTTGCATCAGCTAGTAGGACTGCACTAAATTACAATTTTAATTTGTGTGCTGCTTTACCTCTTTGACTTAACACTCACTTTGTCAAAAAACAACTTATTACATGAAGACTAGACTGACGTTGCCTTCTCATCCTCTCTAAGGAGATGACAGCATTTATCAGGCTCACTGTGCCTGGATCTGTCAAGCTCTCTTCCCAAAAGCATCTACCAAGTAGCGGGTCCCAAATCAGTTTATAGCCTTCTGTGAGCAAGCAGGCTTCTGCTTGTGAGACTTCTTGTCTCCCGTCAAGGAAAAGGCTCATTCCAGGGCTGTCACCTGTCCTTTTTGGTCTTAGGATTGCTGCAGTGGAAAAGGTTGTCACAGATGGGAGCTGTAAACACAGAGAATGTCTCCGCTTTGTGTCTGGCTTTATTTATTAGGTGAAGGCTTGTCTGTGTGCAGTGACTGACCTACCTGCTGGTTTTTTGGCTGGCTTATGGAGAATTCTGCAATGCACTCCCAGGAACCCACTGTCTGTTTCAGTTGATAAGTAAAACAAAACAACCATAGGCTCTTAACAGTAGAGTGTAATGCTACAGCTGTGTTTAGTTCTGAGCTACATGTTTGCCTCTTAAATGCTTTGAGAATATTATTGGTAATCTGCTCAGCAGTGTCATAGTCTTAAGAGATACCACAGATCTATTTTGTTATTATTTTTAGTGGTGGTGGTGGTGTATTTCTGTATCCATAGCTTGCCTTTAAAGAAAGGCAAGTGCTGACCTAAGTCATCAGTGCTGACCTAAGTGTTCTTTGTGTTTCGGTGACTCGCTTTTCCCCTCTGTGCCATCCCTCATTTGGGCTGAGGACAGGTGTTTGTGTGACAGCATGATCCATCATGTCACAGAACTCACCCAGATTCCAATAACCTTAAAACTGAAAAAAAATCCCAAACCCTCGTTCTTTGCTGGGTTATCACCTACAAACCAGTCGAATCTGTTGAACAGCCACACAGTTTCTCATTCACAAATCCAGAGGAAATAATGTGGGAGAGGAACCCAACTGTGAATGGAAAGGAGAGTGGGTGCTGTTTCTGCCACCGCTTCTGCTGAAATGCTTGTCAAGGTAATCCTAGGAAGAACTTAAATGGGTGCTGTGGTTCTTTTCTCCTACATTTACAAATACATATTTTCAGCTGTATTCTTCCACCTTCAAGCCCAATATTATAATAGTGCCTTGGGCAATTAAGAAAAATTATGAAAGGAATATAGTAATGGACCATTAAAGAACAAAAATATAAGATTTTTCTCCTGTGTTTTGTGTGCGCATAAGCATTTTCATAATTGATCATTTATTCTCTTTGAATTAACATGTTTTTCAAGAAGGAAGTATCCATTTTAAGATAAATATTCTGACAACTCTGAAGGAATCTCCCTGCTGGTAAATCTGAATAACCACAGAAGGTCACCCTTTCCCTGTGATTTCTGACAGTATGCTGGGCTGATAGTGTATTTGCATCTTCCTAATACCTCGTGATTTTTTTTCCCTTTTTTTTTTTTTGTCTGAAGAAATGGTAGAAGTGGTAAGCAAAGTGCAGAACATGTGATGTGTACTCTGAATATAAAATGATCAGGAATGTAGAGCTCAAAGTTTGTAATGAACCAGCCTTCACTGGCGTATATCGTGTAGAAACCTGTTGTTATGGTGTATCAAAAGATAGAAGGGAATAAATGTAATTATTAGATAGATAAATATGAGAATGTCTAATAATAATATATTACTACTTGGTGTGAGAGACACTGTCACTAAAATATTTTGCATTATTTTTTGGTATTCAAGTTTGGGAACAGCTCTGAAAAGAACTAAAAGAATGATCAGAGCTTAAAAAAGCCAAGATTTAGCAAATTAATTTATCAGTGATGAAAGTCAGACTATTCACAAGTTGCCTGTTAATAGAATCTGCACAAGGAAGACATCTCTGTTAGTAGACCATCTTTAATTATGGGAAAAAAGAGATAATAAATAGTGGCTGAAGCCATACAAATTTAAAATAGTAGTAAGAATAAAGATTTTAACCAGGGAGATCAGTAATCATTGGAGCATTACCAGGGGGTGGTATGATTTTCAACTTTTTTTTTTCAATTTGAGATTGCCAAATTTTTATTTTTTTTTAAGAGAGTTTGCACTGCTTTTCATCGAATGTTATTCTGGTGACAGTGTGCTTGCTTTTCTTTGTTACCTTTCCCAGATCTCCAGATGTCCACAAACAAACCTAAGGACATCAGTTCTTCATTGCTAAAAGTCATTAAATGCAAATGAACCTTTTTCTGAAAAGTTTACCTAAATAGAGCAGAGTTTTGGGTGTAGAAATTACTGAGTAGGATCCTGTGATGTGCAATACACAGAGATAAAATTGCATTCATCCTCTCCTCCTCAAATGCATTTTTATTTACCAGGGAAGGAGTTTCCCTCTTAACTGACAAAGTACTCCCTGCTGTCACTGTGGCAAAGCTTATCCTCTCTGCTCCTTATTTCAGGTCCCTCAGTCAAAAAACTTCTTCATTTGCATTTTTTATACTTTCAGGGTATTTGGCAACCTGTCCGTGCCATTCTTTTTTTTCTTCTCTAAATTGAGTTTCATTTGGGGTCAGTTTTCATTTCTGGGTATGACCAGGAATTTTCACAGCCAAAATGTCACTTCAGGATGAATCCTTACTGTGTTTGGAAGAGATTAGCTCCAGGGTGGCATGACTACTGCTGTTTTTTCTATAAGTAGACTATCAGATCCTGCAAAGAAAACTCTCAGATTTTCTTTCCAAGGGACATTATAAAGCAGAAATTAAGTGTAAGTTAGATGTGAATCAAAATCAGTTCATACTGCTGGGCAGGTGGTAGAATTTTGACTACCTACATTGAAGTTTGTGTAACATGGAAAGCACATTTCACTTCACAGAATCACAGAATGTTCGGGGTTGGAAGGGACCTCTGGAGATCAGCTGGTCCAGCCCCTCGGCCAGAGCAGGGTCACCTACAGCAGGTTACGCAGGATGGCGTACAGGTGGGTTTTGAATGCCTCCAGAGACAGAGACTCCACCACCTCTCTGGGTAGCCTGTCCCACCCTCAAAGTAAAGAAGTTCCTCCTCGTTTTTAGATGGAACTTCCTGTGTTCAAGTTTGTGCCTGTTAACTCTTGTCCTGTCACTGGGCAGCACTGAGAAGAGGTTGGCCCCATCCTCCTGACACCCACTCTTTAAATATTTATAAGCATTGATAAGGTCCTTCCTCAGTCTTCTCCAGACTGAAAAGCTCCAAGTCCCTCACCCTTTCTTCATAAGAGAGGCGTTCTCGTCCCCCTGATCATCTTTGCAGCCCTTTTCTGCACCTTCTCCAGCAGTTCCCTGTCCTTGAACCACAGAGCCCAGAACTGGGCACAGCACTCCAGGCAGGGCCTCACCGGCGTAGAGGAGAGGGGGAGGATGACCTCCCTTGACCTGCTGGCCACACTTCTGGATGCGCCCCAGGTTGCCATTGGTCTTCACGGCCACAAAGGCACATTTGCTGCTTGAGATTCAATAGGAACTCGTCTGCTGGCGTATGAATTTTTAGTTTCGTACTAACCCTCCCATTCTGAGGGTCCAGACACCAAATAAACTAACAACAGGTACGTGGCCAACATGTACAAACTCTAGAATGGACTCCTCTCCCTTGTTTATCTCATTTTAAAAATTACTGGCCTAATTTGCTTTCCTTTGCTACTGATAAGTAAACCTGTACTATATGTACCTCTGTTCATCATGCTTTCTACTGAAAGGCAGGTACGCTTTAATTGCCGAGATAAACTGCTGTCAAGGTCTGTGACTCAGCAAGTACATTGGGTACCTTTGCTACGAGGGCAGTGCAGGGAACAGATAAGAGTTAAATGCTGATGGATTATGTCATGCCATTACAGCATGAAAAACAAAAATATCAGTTTCTTCACAGGGTGGAAGCAAGGGGAAAAAAACAGTTCTCTTTTTCAAGCTTCTCTTGATTGTTTTTTTCAAATTTGTTTGTACAAGTGAAGATGCATGGTCTCATATATAACCTTCCAATCGGGTTTGGGTACACCCACTGGGCAGCATATCTCCCATGAATGCTGCTTTATAGAAAGACTAAATAACTGAGTGCAATTCCTATCTTTAATCTGCGTTTAGTGCCATACATGTTAAAACCTCCATATTATATAAATTAGTTTGATAAATGTAATTTTTCTGTAAGTGTGCCAGAATGTCTGAAATTCAATATGCAGTTAATACTCCAAACATTTGGAGATGCATAATAATCTCATTTATTATACTGTTTTCTTTGTTATTTACAGAAAGGCTTATGAGTCTTGTACAGGTTTAGTCTTGCAAGCAGTTTCAAAATGCCATTCATCTTTCCATGTATTTCTTTACACAGCAGTTCTGAGCTGGTGTTTCTTACTCTCGCAGTGCTTGCATTTAAAAAAGTATAGCCAAAAAATAATACAAACCCTTGAGTATTATTCTGCTCAAAAGAAGTTGTACTAGCTTTTCTCTTTGACTCTGCTAGCTAAATTTTCACTAGAAGATAATGAAACTTGGGTAATATGCTATGAAAACCGGATGTGCTTAGCTAAAAAGAAGTATTTGGTAAGTTTGTTTTGCTAGCTTGTAGGTGGAAAGCGCAGCTGAGATCACGCTGCTCAAAATATCAGTTGATTGCTGTATGGTACCTGTTTGTCTGTTTTCTGATTGGGTAAAGCTGTTGCTGGGCTGATACTGTTTTGACCAAAATTAGAAAGTCAATATAAACGAGTCAAACTAGACTGCCTGCTTTTTTTCAGTTCTCTCTTCTGATTCATCAGTTGTTTGTTTCAAATTCTTACAGCCTTTGTGAATTGGGGGTTGTGCCAGCAAAGGTGAAAGCTCTTAGTGGTTAGTCAGTAAGAATGTTCATAAAAATTTGTCTCGATGACATTTAGATGGTAGCAAAAATATGATGCCTCGTTTAAAAAAAAAAAAAAAAGGTGGAAGTGGGTCCTGCAAAATGATCTATTAAGTATGTGGATGTACAAACCTGTTCCTCACTGAGGAGATATGCTTCTCATATTCAGGGATAGCATCCATCATTTTGGCCCCAAAAGGATGTTAATGCCAATGTCTTATGGCAGAGGCTTAAGACCTTAAACTTGCATATGAAGGCATGTAAGAAAGAAGATTCACTACTTACACATCTTTTTTTTCCTATCAGTATGTATACTTCACCAAGTTGGACTGTGTCTGGTTAACTATGTTGTTAATATCATGGAGGATTAGAGCATCTGAAAATAGAACTATTATATTTGAATAAAACACCATGTAACTTGTTTAGCAAAATGTTTGGGTAGTGCAGGTACAGCAGTTTAGCGGTTGAGGGTAGATGGCTAAGGCGTGATGTCTCTGTTATGTAGGATGGCAAGGTTATAGGGCACCTGTCTTTAAAAGAAGAAAGAGAAGGAATTGGGGAATAACAGACTGGTCAATTTAGATTACATTTCTGGTAAAAATCTGGGCCACGTAATTGAGGTATCTGCAAGCAATTTGACTTAACAAGGGCATGAGCAAGAGCTAGCATGGATTTAAGAGTAACAAATCAAGGAGAAGTAGTTCAGCCTGCACAATGGGTAACAGGCTCAGAGAACGGAAGGTGCTGGTCTCCGGCTATCACAACAGACTCTTGCTTACTTGAAAGCTTAGTAAGCTCTGGCCCATATGATTATTCTAGTTACAAAAAGTGATGGGTTTAGATGTTTTAATATTACTGTGGGGTTGATAAAAATGGATGACCTATACTAAGTATATCCAATTAGTAATTACCCCAATGCTATGCTAGTTCTGTCAGATGTTTGTGATTTCTTCTGTAAACTAGGTTATGAGAAATAGCAGCATAAAAAGATTATTTCTAGTTGCTGTATTTGGCATTCCTTCAGATGTTCTGGACCTGCTATTAACTGAATTCTGAGGCAAATTAAGTACTGTCTTCTTTTTAAGCAGCTAATAGCTTCTGATGTTTTCTGTGTAATATGGTTTATTTATTTTGTTGCAGGATTTGGTTATCCGTATCATCTTTATTCTTGGCAATTTAACAGCAAAGAATAACGAGGCCCGTGAGCAATTTTTTAAAGAAAAAGGAAGTGTTAACACCTTGATATCGTTATTCCAAACCTACCATGAACTTGATTTGAATGCGCAGAAACGGTACCGTGAAAGAGGAGGGGAAGGAAAAACGCACCCAGAGCACCCTTCAGAAGCAGAAGATGTTCTAATAAAACTGATAAGTGTGCTGGCCAATCTCTCCATTCATCCCAGCATAGGAGCAGCTCTGGCAACTGCCCATCGTGTTGTAGAATTACTTGTTACAGTACTAGGTAATAAAATCTATGTTGTGTTTGTTACCTTTGTTCAGTCTCTAAGGAGAGTTCAGGATTTTTCTACTTGACCTTCTTACCTAGGTTGAGCCATAACTAAATCAGTTCCATTGCTAAAATAACAAAGTCAATCTGCTGATTTTCATAAACATGTGCTATGTAGAAAACCTGTTTGAGACAGTGGAAGCATTGCTGCTTAGGTATTGACTTTTCAGTGTCTGGGGAAGGATGCTGTAGAAGTGTTTAATTCAGTGATCAGATCTGCAGATGTGGTCATTAAGGGTAAGCAAACAAATTTTATTTTAAATACATCTCACTGAGAGTTGGTAAATAAGGGAAGTCTCTTTTTCTCACATGTTACATACATGTGGTAGTTGGTTGTTGCTTTTTTTAAGCTTTGCAGGTTTTGTGCCTATTCTGGTTTAAGTATTCTTTATGTTCTCTGCACCCAAAACTTTCTGGCTTCCTTGAAAAAAATTTCCTTCTTTTTTTTCTTTTCTTTTTTTTTTTTTTTCAGATTTCCAACCTTTATCTTTTTCAGGTGGAAGAGAGTGTCCCTTTCCCTCAAAACAGAGGATTAGGAGTGCAGTTCCTTTACCACTTACAGATCCTTCTGTAAATCTAATTACAGGCTAGGACTGGGCAGTCTCTTCTCCTTGTAACAAAGTTTAGCAGTGGCAAGATGCATCTCAAAGAACTCAGTATATTTAGTGTGTAATGAGAACATTAAATAGTATATGAAGACAATCAGCCTGATTATATGCTAGTTCACCAGTGTTACCCACCAGCTATGGGGCATTAGAGGAGGCAAATTTACAACTTTTTTCTGTCTTAAGTAACTTCCTGGGTTGAAAGTGTCTCACTCCTTGCATAAGCACTTTTGAGCCTCAGAGCTTCTCTCTGCCCCCCTCCTCTCTTCTTGAGCACTTCATGAGGTTACTACAAAGCCTTGTTTCTCCCTCTGAACTGACCTCTCTCTTACTTCCTTCACTCCTGATGTCTGAGGCCAGAAACCTCAGATAAATTGGTATACACAACTTTCAGACTTGCTAGTGTAATCTTACACTGGTTAACATTTTCTCAGGAACTTTGAGAAAGAATCTTTCAAATATTGTTAAAGAGGTCTTTTTTTTGTCTTTTTTTTTTTTCCCTATGGTACCTGACATTCCAGTATAACACTCCTTGATATTTCTGTGTGTCTATCACAGAGGCCTATTTCTGCATGTGGATTCTCCCCAGTTCTATCTTAAACCAGCAAACAGGATCTGTAAAATGTCTTCATTAACTAGATTTTAGACCATGTTGCCTTAGTTGCAAAGATTTCTTTAGATCACAGAATGGTAGGGGCTGAAAGGGACCTCTGGAGATCACCCCTGCCAGAGCAGGATCACCTACAGCAGGTTGTGCAGGGTGCTATCCAGGTGGGATTTGAATGTCTCCAGAGGAGAGTCCACCTTCTCTCTGGGCAGCCTGTTCCAGTGCTCTGCCACCCTCAAAGTAAAGAAGTTCCTCCTCGTGTTTGGATGGGACTGCCTGCATTCAAGTTTGTGCCCCTTACCCCTTATCTTGTCAAAGATGAAGAGTTGGAGAGAGTGACTTTGTGTTGCCATTTTTGGATCAGCTGTTCCTGTTACTTTCTACCATGTTACTCAAAACCAGAACAGTTGTCTGTAGTAGTGGCCATGTAAACTATGATTCAGTTTGCTTCTGAGATTTAACGCACTGCGAAGTTACTCATGTGCGGGTGTGTATTGACATATGCGTATGCTTTGTGGGTTTTTTTACCATCAGAATACAAGTCAGTCGATGACTGTGAGGAGTTGGTCATCAATGCTGCAACAACAATCAACAATTTGTCCTACTACAAAGTGAAGAATTCTGCTGTTGAAGAAAAGAAGCTACATATTGCTGAAAGTAAGGACTTCTAAACTAGTACTTTCTGTCTATCTTTTTGAAACTGGAAGTTACTCAGGCTATATTTTGACACTGCAGCAAATAAAGATGCTGGTAGTGTTTTGTGGTATCATATTCCTGGGATATAAAGTCCATAGGGTTAAATTCTTGCCACAATGATTTCTCTTCTTTTTTTTTTTCTTTTTTTTTAAACATAATTCTGTGAATTGTTTGAAAATAGTTCAGTTTTTGACAAAACCCCTTCTTTTCCTTTCCAAAGGAATTTGCCATATGGTTTTCTGTTTAGCAATTTTTGATAGACTTGTTCAAAATTTATATGACTGAGCCAAAATAATCATGTTGCTTTTTACTTCTAATCAAAGTATAGTAAGAAAGTTGTTGTATTTCTACTTAGTACTTTCTAGAGCTGCAAAATCTGATTTATGTCTATTTCTGGCTTATAAATCTTTTGGCAGTATAGGAGTTGTGCGACTCTCTCCTCCCTGACAGTGTGGACAAGAGTCATATTTTAGTAAAGTTTAGGAACTGCATCTGAGCTCTGGGACTCACTGAGTTAATGTTATACAAAAGGTAGAGAGTTTGTGCCTTGCATACCTGTCTACCTAAATAAACAGGACACAGGGGAGAGACAGAACCTGAAGTTCACACAACAGGTAGAATGAGGAGTAGAAAAAATATTCCAGCTGTCAGTGTAGTGCCCTGACTGGTAGGCATCGTATTCTTTCTAGGTAACAGTTCTGCTGTTCTGTCATGAGTTATTTTATCTCCCATAAGCCAGCTGTTTCTTACTGTCAGTCAGAGAAATGTGGAAACAAATGACTTCTCTGCCTGTCCCATTCACTCTCCCTCTCCTCATTTCATTATTAGCATGCAGGACCAGCCTCATCATCTTTCCTCTGCCTGAAATGAGGAGAGAGAAAACCTTTTTAGGGAAGGCCAGCAGGCTTCCTCCTCCAGGAGACATTTTGAGGATACTTGTTGATTGATTCAAGTGGTGGATCCCAAAAAATAATAATTTCAAATGTCTCTCTAAGACAAGTTCAAGGCATGTTCAGTAATGCAACATTCAAAGACTATAGTATTAGGAACAAAGCCAACCTCTTTTCTGTATTTTTTATCTCACTTTTCTATGGTAGAAGGGTTAAAGATTGACTAATTTGAGTCCTTTATAGGATGGACTGGTTTCAGTGGTTCACTTCATACTCACAGAAGACTGGTAGATGTAACTTCTGTAGCTTCGCTCCTTTGCCATGCACCAAAAACCTACATGATGATAGGTCTTCTTAGGAAATGCTGAAGGTTGCCTTCTATCTGCTGAAGTTACATGCTAATCGTGTGAAACTGCTAAGCAGGAAAGCAGCAAGCAAGTAAATGCTTCAGACCAGGGCCAGTATTACGTAGCTGTTCAGAAAGAAATGTGTTTGTTGGTTATAGCAGCACTGAGAGAAAGCAGAGCTAATGTCAGAAAATAATTTAAGTTTTAGGAGACATCCCACTGTAAGACCATCTGTTCAGGGTCTAAATCAATTCTCTTGTATATTGTAACTTTTTTTTTCATTGTCTTCCTTGATTTTCAGATGAGCCTGCTCAAAACTGTAGCAAAACTGGCTCCCGTTATTAAAACTATATTTAGGCTATCGTTGTAGCTGCTCATTTGTTCCTTTGCATTTAGCCCCATATTGGAGCTCTTTGTCTCATCTTCAGAGCCCTACACAATTTAGCTGTTGTTCTACCATCAGTTCACTCCCTTCACTGCAACTAGACAGACAGATAACTGTTGCTGTTTATTACATTTATCGCTGTTGCTGCTTGCCTTCTGATATTGACAGAAAGCCAGAACATGTTTGTGATATACAAGTAATTGTTTTTATTTCTCTGTAAACCAATAGTGCTTCTAAAGCTGTTATTGAGCAACAATATGGATGGAGTTGTGGAGGCTATCAGAGTCTTTGGCAATCTTTCCCAGTATCATGAGATCTGTGACTTCATCATAAAGAAAAAGAGTGAGTTACTTTTGCGTTTGTAGGAGTCCTGTTTTTAAATGTTTGTAGTTCTAAAACGGAAAGATTGTTAATGAGCTGTCTTAGTTAAAGGGTAAAAGCAGTCTTCTGTGATCTTTTGCAAGTTAGGCAAATGTTAGAATCCAATAATAGTCATTATAAACACCACTTTATTTTAGTTTCACGAAGATAAACACTACAAAACCTCATTTTTTCCTAAAGATTGTAATCCTGAAATTTCCATTTGCTCCTTCAGTTTTTCAAATCCTACCAGTTAGTAGTGATGCGATACAAAATGAAACTTCTGGCTTAGGTTCATAATCATAGATTTTTGATGCCCATGTTTGACAGCTTGTTAGCACTTTGTAACATGCATTTAGGATGTTTGACTGCTTCGACAAAGAGACCTCCTATTTGCCTCTGGGTAAAGTAGATACAAGTCTTCTCAAGTCCTTTTGCTTTGGGTGTCTAAATTGCTTTGGGAAAAAGAGTAACTCCCTGCTGTCCACAGAAGGTGTGTCATAAGTTTAATGAAACACTAGTTCCCAGTTACATGTCAGTGCTGATAGTGAGGTGATATGCTGCAGTATATAACCCCTTCTTTCAAGGGTAGGCATATCACTGTTTTTGGAGGAGAAGGTATGCAGAGGGAGAGCTGACACTGAGCAGCTGGTTGCTGCAGAGCCATCTCAGACAACGGACGGAATTTTCCACCTGGGAAAGACTGTGGTGTCAGCGTGCCGAGCTCGAAAAGATCTGAAGGGCTGCCTCTCTGTGAGGCAAGACTGACTCCCTCACTGGGGCTGCCTTTCAGCGCCTACCGAGCTCAGCACCAGCAAGTGCTGCCAGATGCTGCACATCCAGCGTCTGCTCCTTGCCTGTCTCCAGCGGGAGCCCTGGGCTGCAGCAGTTCCAGCCGGACTTGGTGTAGCCTGGGGCAACCCTGCTGCCCACGGAGGGAAGAACTTCCCTCTCTGAGTGCCAGATGACAAATCCTGGCAGTTTCTGCTGACTGTGTGATTGAAAGGAGGTTAAGAAATACGCTGTAATCTAGTTTGGTAAACTTACCCTTTTCTGATTGGATTTTCATGTTGCTTTGGTGTATTTTTATAGCTAGAATTTTGTATGCTGCTTTGAAGAAAGCTGGTGCTCAGGCATCATGTCATAATGGCTGTTACTCTGGGTCATGCACCTACCCTGTAAATCACAGAATCACAGAAAGTTGGGGGCTGGAAGTGACTTCAAAAGATCATCTAGTCCAACCTCCTTGCCAAAGCAGGATCACCTAGAGTGGGTCACACAGGAACGCATCTGGACAGGTTTTGAGTGTCTCCAGAGAAGGAGACTCCACAACCTCCCTGGGCAGCCTGTGCCAGTGCTCTGGCACCCTCACAGG
>NW_009711880.1:62179-71520 GCF_000703405.1 Apaloderma vittatum
GTTTTTGTGGAACCTCCTATGCTCCAGCTTGTACCCATTGCCCCTTGTCATGTCATTGGACGTCACTGAAAAGAGCCTGGCTCCGTCCTCCTGACACTCACCCTTGACATACTTATAAGCATTAATGATGTCACCCCTCAGCCTCCTCTTCTCCAAACTGAAGAGACCCAGCTCCTTCAGCCTTTCCTCATAAGGGAGATGTTCACAGTAATACACTACAAGTTTACATTTTTGGGTAGTGTATCCTGCATTTGACTGCTTTATAAGTATACATGTTTAATTATGTTGTAATGCCAGTTGTACATAGATCCATCTTTGTAATAATATTGTTTCCTTCTTTACAATCCAGTATACAAGTTCATGATTACCTTGCTTGATGCCAAGAACCCAGACATCTGTTTTTCTGCCTGTGGAGTCCTGCTCAATCTCACAATAGATAAGAACAAACGAGCTCTTCTGATGGAAGAAGGAGGGATTGGGAAGTGAGTTCCTGATTACACTTACAAAAAGGCAATTTTGAGTATTTTGGCCAAAGAGTTTCAGTCAGATTCATTTTTACTGAGGCCAATGACTTGTAATAAGGGTACATAATAGATATTCAGCATCTAATGTTCTTCAAGAGAGAGTCTTTCATATTCTTTCATATGTTTTTTGCAAAAGCATTAGAGTGTTTTAACCTACCTCGGAGCCAAAACCTATAGAATAATCCCCCAAGGTCCCGATATATATAGCACAGGAGAGCATCATGCAACAAAGCAACTAAGGGTTTTGCAGAGCTGCTTGATTTAACTGGATCCTGCATGGGCTACAGTTAACAGCCACCAGTAATGTGTGTATCTGTTGCAAGTATGAAGATTACTTCAGGAACTAAGACGTCCCACGTGTTCTCTGGTGATTTTTGTAACTATTGTGTACTGTAGGGAGAACTATCTGATGTAGCTCTGTGAGACTTCAAGTCTAAGGCACTCGCCTTGTAAGTGGTGTTACTAGATCTTGAACAACTGTCATGGATGCAACACTTGTGGCTTTGATGTTCAGATAATAGCAGCTCTGTCTTAATTGGAGCAACATGAAAGATCGTGTTCCTGTGCTTGTAAAGTAGTTGATACAACCCGCATTTATGAAACAATGTGCCTAACTTTGGAATGCTTTCCTGTTCATACGTCGTGTAATTACTTTTTTATACAGGGTAAGCAATGCATGGTTTGCTCATCCTTCCTTCCCATGTTCTAGTTAGCTTACAAAATAGAAAACTGAAAAAGAAGAATAAAATTAAGATGCAGGCAAACTGAATAATAAATATGAGGCTCTTCTATTCTGTAGTGTATTCTATAGAATATAGAATCATATAGAACATAGAATTTTCTACACTCTGAAAATCTGTGAAGAAGGAAGGAAGAACAGTAACAGTATGGAATAAATCTAGAGCGTTTGGAAGTGATTTTTAAGGAGGTCATCCTGTCTGTGCCAGACCAGCTCTGTGAATTTTTGGAAATGAGGTTATTGTACCAATATGTAGTAGCCCTAATAAAACATGGAATTAGCCTCAACAGAGAGATAAACTTCAAAAAATTGGGGCAAGGTCTTTTGGCTTTTCATTAGATGCCTCCCAGTCTTTCACAATGACTGCCTTCAGAGAGAAGAGAAAAAGCTTTTCAATTACTGCTATTTTCAGCTGTACCTGGGTATGATATCCCATGTTCTCTTTACTAATCAGCAGATTAGAAATCTCACAGTGAAGCAGACAACTGAGGGAAGGAGGGGGTCATAGGGTTGAGGAGGAGAACAGCAGTGAAGGATTACTGTTAGAGAGGTCACTAGGCACAGCAGGTGAAAAATAACGTTTACTTCTGATGCCCCAGAACTGGTGAGCGCTGCTGTTTAGTAACAGGAACTCTGGAGAGCTTCTGTACATGAGCTGGTGCAGGCAGCAAAGTTACACCTTAATTTCAGAGCCCTGCTTACATTCTGCATTTGGTATCTGCGAGAAGGCGAGATTAAGAGAAAGGTTAAGAACCTAATGGACCTAATAAAACTGGCATTTCTGAGAGGAGTCCATTGGGAGTGCAGGCTGAGGAAATACAAGAAGGGGCAAGATCTGCAAACTAGTCAGACTTCACTGAATATAAAATGTAATTCTGTGAGTCATGGAAGCAGTGAATTTCTTTGGGTTTGTCTTCTGGTCAGATTCTCTGAAGTGCAGTAAGCTGGATATTCTGACTGAAGCTCTTTCTGCGTTCATACCATCTTTTCCAGATGAATTCTCAGTGCCTGATAGGGCTTGGCTTGTGTTGCAGTCTGTGCTCTCGCAGTAGCCATGGATTTGGGACAGTCGCAGATCGTCATGAAATTTGATGATATTTTAGTGTCTATGAGTTGGTTATGCCTGTGATGTATGCGACTGAAATTGGTCAGCTGCGTTATAAAGTTAGGGGGGATGGATGGATGCAGGCAGACATACGCACATATATGTTGACAAAAGGAAAAAAATCAGGGAAAAAGACTAAATGAAAAGGGAGAAGTTTCTGAGGAAGGAAGTAGCATCTTAAGTTTGTTAAAGTAGAATTTTTCTGCAAACTTCCATGGAGTCTGTGTACACTTCACGACCACTGGTTTTGTTTGATACCTACAGGTTAGTTGACTGTTTACAAGACTTTGGGCCAGCAGACTGGCAGCTGGCTTGTTTGATATGCAAAACCCTGTGGAACTACAGTGAAAACATCACAAATGCGGCCACCTGCTTTGGAGAAGACACCGACAAGTTGCTGGTGCTGCTCCCATCACTCTTGGGTGAGATTCGTAATCTTGGTCTCTTTTCCTTGATAAAAGAACTAATTGCTGTGTAATAGTCCTGTAGTCACTCTATGTAGTCTTCCTCCTTTATTTTATAAGCACTCCTTTTGTTGTGATTCTGTTTTGGGTAGGTCATTTGCAATTATCTTTTTAAAAAAACCTTTAAAATGTAAATGAAATTAAAACAAACCTTAACTAATTTTGATTGGGTTTTAATTGAAGCTTACTTGCGTGCTAGTCAGACTGAGGCAGAAAGTGGCATCCCTGTGGTCTCTCTTGATTTTTAGACAACCAGAAAAGTAGGGGGACTTGTGAAGGTTTTTTTCTGGTTAAAACAGAATTAGTTATTCGTTGTGGTAATCATTCCTTGCGTTACATTCCTCACTGTGATGGAATATATCTTAATGTGAGTAGTAATTCCACCTATTCGTTTGAAAATACTCACTGTTTTGAGATCATTAGTACACTTTTTAACATTCTGCAACAGAACCGCAAACTTTACAGCCACACTCGTGCTTTAATTTTGTGGCATGCAGCAAGGAATGTATATCATTGTTTTAGATAATTCTTATTTGTTTTTTCCTCTGCATTTAACACTGCTTATTCCAGCAATTGATTGCAGAGTCCAGGCTGGGTAGTAGTTGGAACTCTCATTAACTAGTACAGCTTTTGTGAAGTGGAAGTTCACGTACAATTACAGGTGCAGTTACAACACAATTGTAATGCAACTGTAATGACAATTAATTAGAAATAGGTCAGAAGTAAGTCAGAAGGCGAGTCTTCCTTCACGCTGTGGCCAGAAGAGTAGCTGTAGAAAAAGTGCATCTTTTTCATTGGACAAGGTTTCTCTGTCTGCTGAGAGCCAACAAATTCTAGCAACAGCAGCTGGCTCATATTGTCCTGCATCTTCCTCCTCCTGTTGTAACCAGTAACAGCCCTGAACCGTCCCTGCTCTGATTGTATCGGTCAGGAAGCAGGAGGTGACTGCTGACAGTCTGTGGACTGAGCTTAAGCATCAGCACGAACCTCAGGAAGGGGAAGAAGTGGAGTGTGGTGCAGCAGACACCTTGCTTCACCTGCTGCGCTTGGCCTCCTCCCCTTTATTTTTCTTTCCCCTGCCTGGCACAAGATGGCAAAAGATATGAGGGAGCCAAGAGGGATTGGAAATAGCCTGAGAAGACCTTGTGCCCAAGAAAGGCTGGACAAAAGGCGCCAGTTATTTTTCTTTGGCCCTGGCGGATCCCAGCAGCCTGAAATGCCAACAGCACTGCTCTCCAATGGCACTGTCATTTGCCTTCTTTCAGCTGCTCTTGAGTTTCTTGTCACTTTACTGGCTCAGAGCTTCTGGAGGCTGGTGTTTCCAGGCCCCTGCCAGTAGCGCTGCCTTGCCCCAGTCCCTCAGGAGCAGCAGTGGAGCTGAGCTTCTGTCTTGAGAAGTTTGTTGGTTTGGTCGTTCAGTAAAATCTCCTTTCTCGCTCTCTTTTTCCAGATTTTTCTTCTGCTTACCTTTACCTCCACTATCAGTTTGAGGAGGTTATTTTGGAATCTCAGTACATGACATGAAACTGGCTTCCAGGGCTATGGGGCCCTGTGTTTGCCAGAGTCACAGGGAAGGGTAGCTCTTGGAGACTGGAGTCTGTGCTCTAGTTTTCAGCTTCCCCCACAGTGTGCAGACCCAGTGTGCTTGTCTGGCTCCTGGGCTTGCAGCCAGTTCATCTGCTGTTTGGCCAGTACCCAGTTGTGCTAGTTTTGAGGAGGGTCATGGGAAAATTAAATTATCTGAGGATGCACAGCTTGCATGTGGGACACTGATCCTCACAGATCCCCAGTGTTACTCACGTTCTGCTTTGGGAAATTTACTGTTTTGGTTCAACACTTCAGCTTTTGAACTGCTTTTGACCCTTGTTCTTGTAGGCTGGAATTCCCAACCTCAGTGAATCCATAAACATTCAGTCAACTTCTGGGGAACACAGCTGTCTAATAAAAGGGAGAAATGTCTCTTGCTCTGTGTTAGAAGATAGTTAATATGGGTAGAAGAATCACTTCAGGAGTGGGCAAACAACTCGTAACACCTTATCTTCCTCTTCACTGTCTCTCCCTTCTCTGCTGCTGAGATTTATTTTAGATATGCTGAGCTACTGTGCCACTGATATGACAAGAGCTAATGGTCACAAATTGCAATAAATAAAATTCCAATTAAATATTAGGAAATGAAATTTCTACTGTGGCAGGACTCAAGCACTGGAACAGGCTGCCTAGCAAGGCTGTGGAGTCTCTGCCCTCAGAGATGTTCAGTACTCAGCAGTACAGGGACGAGAGCAACCTTATCTGTGGTGACTCTTCTCCAGAGTGCCTGTACAACCTAAATTATCCTGTGATAACATCAAATACAGTTTCTGGTGTCTGAGGCTGGATTTTTATCTCTGATTGCAGGGTTTCTTCCTGCACAGATATGACATGTCTTCCTTCTTGAAAGAATGGTTGTGTTTTTTCTCTTTATTACACAAAGCCTCTGAATGGCTTCTCTTTAGGCCCAGACCCTTTTGGAACCCACCTCACAATCAGCATCTCTTTAATTCTGGTCACTTCAACACAGTGCAGTGGTGTAAAAGCCTAAGTATTGTTTGCAGTAACCAGTAACTTCCGATGGAACGGAGCCCATCTCCGTGCAAAAGTAATGTCGTCTCCTCCTTGCAGCTCAGGCCACGTGCTCTGTGCAGCCACCTCGGCGTTCTTTTAAATGGGCGTAGTTGCTGTTTGAGCATCTCTTTTCTACACAAAGTTTAACTCAAAATGTAGGTAACTGAAGTTGCCACGTTTGTCTTCAGGTCCTGGTTGTTTTTTTGCCTGCTGTGGATGTGAGCTCCCTCACAGAGTTACTTGTTTAACTGAATGAGAACCTGTTGCTCTTTCGTAGTCACACAGGACAAAGCTCAGCCACACTGCTCACTGGGTGCAGGATCCTCTCTGCATTTTAGGCCCATTTTTGGCCTAAAGGCTGTCAAATATCCTTCTCTTAAACTGTGTGAAACCACTTGTACGGCATTATCAGTTGCATTTGTAGATTCCTGATTCGGGAGCCTGCTTCTGGTTGCAGACTGATTGCTTTTCTCTGTAAGGGTTCATTTCTTTGCCATGTCCAATGCCAGGCAAAATGTAGGGGAAATAACTTGTGATGACTTCCTTTCATTCCTAACGTTGTCTCTATTAAGAATATCCTATTGTTTGGCTTAGGAAGTTTGTGAGGGAGGGAGGCAATCAGGAATAAAGTAACTAGTGTGATTCAAGTTCTTGATAGTATAGTATGATAGTATAGTTCGAACCACATTAGCAGAGTAATATGTGACAGGAAAAACATAATTGTAGGTAGATGAAGATGAATTGATGACTTCGAATAGCAAAATTGCCGTGGGTAAAGTTAAAATCCATCTATTTTCCAGGCCAACAGTCACAGTAAATGCCTGATCATGCAGACACAGTTTAGCTGTACCTGTGAGATGTGAAAATAAAACTTGGAATACCTTTCTTGCTGGTTTACTGACCTTAGCACCTTTTATTTTCAATTAAATCTAAGTCCTCCAGACAGTGATACTTATTTTTTCTTAAACATAGAATTGGTTTTAAGTCATCAGCATACAAACATTGTATGTAGGTACTGTGGTTCTGAAGTACATAGTTGGGTATATTTTTATTCAGAACTGATCACCATATTTTCCTTGGTTACAGATGAAGAGCTGGTGTTGGATTACAGCCTTGGCAGAAATTTAAGGAACTACGACAAACTATATTGGCAAACAGAGTTCAAACCTGTGGCAGAAAAACTTCTTCATAGAATTCAAAGCCATCGCTCCCTTCGTCCAGCTGGGACTGTTACTCCATTTTGCACAGATTATAGTTCTAATATACCTGTACACTGCTACTGATAAACACACTGGGAGAACATGGCAATTTCTTTTAAAAAAAAAATCAGTAAAACCTGGCATTTATATACTGGATACTGTCTTTTGAGATGCTTGTGTGAAATTTTTGTGTGTGTAATTACTTTTTCAATATATTTGAGCTGGTAAAGCAGCTGTTAAATGTGCTTTGTTTATTAGTTGGAGTTTCTTGGATGGGGAAATAAAGCAAAACTATATGCTGGTCTTCTAATTTTTAAAACCTCGATTACTACTGAGTGCCTGGGCCTCTGTAGTATCAAAAATGCTGTGTGTTATAAAAGAATGTTACATGACAGGAGAAACATCTTACTTAGACACTTCAATACACTTTTACTGTATATGAAATTCTGCAACAGAGTAACCCAAATGCTGTGTTCTATGATAAGCTTTGTTTTTCAGATTGGGTGCTGTCAGGGGCAAAACTGCTCCCTTTTATTTTGGAGATCCCCCTTGCTTTACTTGACACCGTGTGCGAACTCCTCCCAGCTACTGCCTTGGCACTTGCAGGACACAGGTCCTGGAAAGAGGCTTTTCTGAATTGCGACTTCACAGCTAAAGGCAAAACAACCATTTCCCTGATATAAGAAGAGATTTTAGCTATTCTGGTGTGTTCTTTCAGAGCTTCTTGGACCACCTTGGCCAGCCGTCTGCCCTGGGCTCATGTCTCCATCCACAGGATAAAAAAAGGCTCCGCATCCTTCACCTTCCTTCTGACTGCTGCTAGCTTGTCTGTTGCCCCGGTTTCATCCTTTCAGTGGGCACCAGTCCCTGCTTGTAGTCCCCTGATCAGCTCTGCGGGTGCGTCGCTGGCCTTGAGCATTAACAGCCCAACTGGCTACAGAAGGCTGTACCGCCCTGACCCATTTCTCGCTTTCCTGACCTCACTCAGATCACTAAGACTGCGCTGCTGTGCGGAGGCTCCTGGGCTGATGCTGAGAGTCAGCAGCCTCGTGCTGTGCTGTGCGCACCCCAGGAGCACGTCTCCAGCCTGCTGGTCCCTGCAGAGACGCTGGAGGAATTTGTCTTTCTGAGGCAGCAACTCTGAGCTCGCTCAGTGACACCGCTGCACATCCAGCCCTGCCCAGGCTTCTGCTTCCAGGTGAGGAGGTGCCGTGGCGGGCCTGGGAAGGAGAGCAGAGAAGGGCATGGAAACATTCTTCTTCTTAGCTTAGGTCCCTGCTTCTACATCCTTGGAGACTTCTTTTACTGTTGATGGAGCAGAGGAGGGGAGATTTCATGGTTCAGATTTTGGGAATGGTGAGGAGGATAACGAAATTTGCAATGTTCCTGTTGTCCCAGCAGCTCGGGTATTTCTTGTGACTAGTGAGGCTCAGCCCTGCAGTGAAATCCCCTAGGGAGCACGTGCGGCAGCCTCTGTCGCTGCGATCCAGGGGAAAGAACTGCTCAGTGGTTCGGTACGGTTTGGCTCTAGCAACAGCTCTGCTGAACTAAAAAAGATCTCAATTACAATTCTTTCCTTTACTATTTTACTTTTAGCTGAAATTGAGGAGGAAGGTAAATGGCTTCAATGCCCCATTTGTTTCTTGGAAAAAAGAATGGATTTGCGATGGGTAAATACTCCCTTGTGGGGGGGTGGAGCTAGAGGTGTTTATTCTTGGAGTTCGCATCAAGGCACGGGGCAGGCGAACACAAGGCTGTCTAATGCCGGGTGGGGCTGCAGTGGAAGAGGCCTTGTGGCCAAGTCCCGTCAGTGGGTCGACTCCGAATTGACAAGCACCGTAACTGGTGGAGATGTAGGCAATTAGGATTTGTTCAAAGAAAATGAGCGTTATGTCAGTCATTACCGATCAAACAGGGGCCTGGAGCACCTGTAGCACTGAGCAGATCTGGATATCCCAGAGAGAGCAAAGCTGGGGCAGTTGCGCAGGAGCTCTGGCCTCACCTTGAATGTGGCCAGCAACAGCTTCAGGAAGAGGCATGTTCAGATGTGCTGGATAGAGCAGAACGGGCAGCAGAGGCTGTGGAGCACCAACTGTAAAAACCCAGCAGTGACTTTCCGTGGAGCATGGCTTTCTCTGAAGGAAACAACCTGTGGTTAACAAAGAACAAGCACCTTCTACCAGCTGGATGTTCTGGCTCTCATGTGGTTTCAGGTGACCATTCCTGTTCAGCGACCAAGCACTTCGCCTCTGTCACACTGCTCTTTTTTTTTAATCTGGGGCAGGGAGTGTGTGCACACACGTGCGTGAGATTTTGAACTGAACCTACAAAGATGACAGAAAGGCAGGGGCTGCTGGGGCTCTTAATTGCTGCTCGCAGGGCAGATGGCTCAGCCATGTTCCCCTGAGCACAGACTCAAAATCCTGTGTGGGTTTTTTGTTGTTTCGTTTTCTTGTTTCTTTTTCTGTTGTTTTAATAGTGTCCTACTTGGGCGCACTTGGTTCCCATCACTCGTGCTGGTGCACACCATCTCCTTTCATGCATTGTCTGGCCTTTTGGACAGGGTCCCCCAACCGGCGTGTTCTTCTGGGGTGAGTTGCCAGCACCACCAGCACCCACAACAGCTGAGGCACCGCGACTGCTGCTCACATGAGCTGCTGCACATGGTTGGACTAGATGATCACAGAATCACAGAATGTTCAGGGTTGG
>NW_009711881.1:0-754 GCF_000703405.1 Apaloderma vittatum
AGCTTTACAAGTCATAAAACAGAGAAGTACATCCCTATTATACTTCTTATTCCTTTCAGTATTTAGTACTGGTCCTTTGCAAAACAGGAAGATTTGAAGTCCTTCACCTTGAGGATTCAAACAAACCTGGTTATGCAAGGAATACTCCCATAAAACTTATCCTTAGTAGAAAAAAGATAGACCAGTACAGATATACCTGTTCATATTTAGGAAAACATGTTCACAGCCTGAATACTAATTGATGCAATCTTAAGTACGTATCCTGAAGCAGACAAGGGCAATAGGATCTTTAAAAATCTTTTCAGGGCTACTTCATTCATTTCAATCCGAGACTTGCTCTTTTCTGATCAGTCACTTACCATCACATCTCCATGTTTTCCCACCCATAACATCTCACATATGGTAACTAGAACTGTTGAACTCAGCAGTATCTGTATGCATTTCAGGGGGAGCATAAGGAAATCTGTAAGATCCTTTAATATCTCCCCAAGTACTTATGAGCCTAAGTACTTTTTTTAAGGAAACTAATGTTCTTCCATTACTTTGAACAAGAGAATTAAAGCACTTTGATAAATGCTCCTGCAAGACTATCATTCAATAACCAAATGCTGCTGAATTTAGACTCAGAATAATGGTAAGAGACCATATCTTACAGTAACTGTTAATATTTTTTGTTACAAACTCATCTTGGTGCCAGTATTCCATTTCTGCCAATATCCCTTATTATTATTTTAGCTGGTTCCAGATACCTTTA